>NW_017670703.1:0-9295 GCF_001879085.1 Nicotiana attenuata | reverse complement strand
TCCTGAGCGAGATACCCTTTGGAACTTTCACATGTGGTGGCATGATTTGGGAAAAGGAAGCAGAGATACCGTGGTCAAAAGTTTGGGTGGTCTCGTTGATTTGCTGAACATCAAACCAAGGAAAGGTATTATTGAGGCATTGATACCATTCTGGGATCCGACCCGTAACGTATTCCGGTTTTCAGATTTTGAACTCACACCTACATTAGAAGAAATCGCCGGATATGCCGGTCTCAACGGGAACCTCCGTGGTAGATACCCATTGGCCCCACGACCGGTAACCCTTCATAGGTTCTTGGATTTATTGAACATCAGCCGGGATATTCAAGACCCGCATCTGGCGGAAGGGTGTTGTACATTGCATTTCTTATATCACCGGTATGGTAACCCCAAAGGTTTCGAGAGACCTAACACAGGATTGACACATGCTGGAAATAAATACAAATGGGAAGCCCGATGGGGATTAGCCTTCATGGTGGCCTTTTTGGGAGTGGTGATTTGTCCAAGAAAGGACAGTCACATAGACCTTGGCTTGGTAGGGATGCTAGATGTTGCCATGAAAAAACCTACTAGCACGGTGGTTCCCCTGATTGTAGCAGAAACGTACCGAGCTTTGACCAAATGTCGGGAAGGGGAGAAATTCTTTCAAGGTTGCAATTTGCTCTTACAATTGTGGATACAGGAACACCTCTGTCACCGCACAGGCTATATGAACTACGGTTTGACTGGATTGAGTTGTATTGCAGAATTTGAGACTCGGGTGACAGGTATTGAATTCCCTGAGGGTACTTAGGCCTGGTCGTCATGCTTAAGATCCTTGACCGGAGATAAAGTTGAATGGGCTTATGGATGGCTTCCTGCTACTGAAGTTGTATACACATCAGCAGAGGTCTCTTATATTCTTTTGATGGGTATTCGAAGCATACAACCTTATGCTCCTTACCGAGTTTTGCGGCAACTTGGAAGATTCCAGACAGTGCACAACGATGACGACCTGAGCGAGCAAGTCATCGAGTTAGGCCCGAAAGCTGCATTCCCTGAAGGCAGAATTCGAAAGATTTGGAATGAGTGCAGGTACCTTGAACCCAAGACTATAGTACAGGACCGAGCCAGAGGTGAGGTAGATCCCAAATACTTGGTCTGGTTTGGTAAGAGATTTCAAATTCCCGAGAGACCCGCCAAAAGGCCACATGTGCAACAATTCACTAACGAGGCTCGGGTGCAGTGGGATTGGTTAGCTAAGGAAAAGGAGTATAGGGCCCGAATAGGAGCATTGGAAAAATAGGTTCAGGAGCTCCGGTTTGAAAACACCTTGCAAGCCGCAGCTGACGAAAGTGATAAGAAGAAATTGGCCCAGGAGAATGAAGCTCTCAAAGCCCAATTTGGCAAATGAAAATAGATGCCAGGAATCGGGAAAGAAGTCTGTCCGACGAGAGATTGATAAAAGGTTTGAAGAAACAAGTTTTGGACTGTTAGGAAGAATTGGAAAAATCCGAGGGAAACGTGGCAAAACTTCGGGCACAATGGGCAAAGAAGACCGAGGAAAGGGCCCAGTTTGTACAACAAATGAAGAAGAACTATGAGGGAACCATTGCTAACATGAAAGAAAAATGAATACTCTTGAAGAAAAGGCAGCTCGGCAGGACAAAGAGTTTCGGGCCGAGAGAGAACAGTGTTATGGGTTAATCGCTGAGATGGAAAAGGAAATAAAATTGTTACAAGACCTTCACCTCCAGGATTCTCAGGTACTAGAGGCTCGTACCCAATAGATAAGTCGGCTACTCCAAGAAAAGGGCCAAATCAGGGAAAGAATCAGAAACATTGCCAACTACATTGTCATGAAGTGCCAAGCTAGTGAGCGGATGGGTCGTACCACGTTCTTTGCTTCCGTGATGATATTCGTTCGCCAGGTCATGAACAATCTGGATCAGTTGCAAAAGGGTCTCGCACGCAGGCCCGCGACGATGCCGAGAGATGCCCCGCGGGCCCCGGGATTTGAAGCTTTGATGTATTCCTAGATAATCGAGTCTGTATTTCTGCTTTTGAGTCTGGTTTTTGTACTTTCCTTTTTGAGAAAAAGAACAACAAATAGTTTGGTAGCTTTGTAATCGCAGTTGTTATTAATGAAATTTTGAAAAATTCCCGAAAAATTATTTCTTTATTTCTTGCATTTATTTTTCGCATTTATTTGCAAGAACTACGCTTGGTCTGATTCACGCGGGGTCGTGATACGTAGGCAATCTCCATAGGATTCGACCGTAATAATAAAAGGTGAAAGAAACAAGAAAGGAAAGGAAAACAAAAGAGGAAAAGAAAACAAAGATAAAAAGAGGGCAAGAGAAAAGGATAGATAAGAGTGAAAAAATAATTTTGAGTAAAAGAGCGGTTAGGAACAAGGAAAACAAGGAGAAAAGGAAAAAGAAAGGAGAAGAGAAAGTTTGCAATTGGCAAGTAAAGGAAATGGAAAGCCGGGATGACGCATGTGACTGAGCAAAGGCATAATAGAAATGGTTAATTGCTTAGGTGCATTCACCCCTCAATGTGCGGTTATCTATCTGTTAATGCCCTAACCGCTAACAAAGTTGTTGTTGATGAGTCCAGGCAAGTGGTTAAGTTGACTGGCATTCTGGCAACCCATCCCTACAACACCTGCTCTAAGGATAAGTCAAACATGGTCAACCAGGAATTGGAAGCAAGCATTGTCGACCCATCTAGGGAGGAGGAAGTAGTGGACGTTAATGCAATGAAGGAGGAGATGTATAAACTGAAGCAACAAATGGCCGAGATGTACCAGGCCTGGTCGAAGGGACATCCACCACCAGCCTATCCTGCTAACCCCTCCTACCTCCCACCACTAGCTCAGCCTCAAGATCCTCCCACAGTGAACTCATCTCCGGCTTTCCCTACTTACCAGCAGTACTACGGAACCACTTCTCAAACACCACCACCTCCGCCACCCAAACAAATTCCATGCCTCTACCACCAATTGCTCCTGTGTTCGTGGCTCCCCCTCCTGCCACACTACACAGGTCATCTAGCGAACCTTTGTTCCAAATTCATGATAACCAGTACTACCCACCCGAAGCCACTTTCAAACCCCCAGAACCATACCCTTACACTCCCCGCCTTGATCTCTCAGCAGAAGAAGAAAAGCCTCCCAAAAACCCTGAGCAAGATGAAATGATCCGGAAGGTCAAGAGCCTAGAATAGTCATTCCGAAATATACAGGGGCTCGGAGGACAAGTGAGTGTAGCTTACAAGGATTTGTGCCTGTTTCCTGACGTCCAGTTGCCAGCAGGATTCAAGTTACCCAAGTTTGACTTATATGATGGCCATGGCGATTCGGTGGCCCACTTAAGGGGGTTCTGTAGCAAGATGAGAGGAGCTGGAGGAAGGGATGAGTTATTGATGGCTTACTTTAGTCAAAGTCTAAGTGGAGCAGCGTTGGAGTGGTACACACGACAGGACCATGCCCGATGGTACACCTGGGACGACTTGGCTCAAGCATTTGCATGTCATTTTCAGTACAATCTCGAAATTCTCCCGGACCGTCTGTCGTTGACTAAAATTGAGAAGAAGCCTGGAGAAAGCTTTAGAAAGTATGGTTTTCGGTGGAGAGAGCAGGCAGCAAGAGTCGATCCTCCAATGAAAGATAATGAGATGGTTGATTATTTCCTTCAGGCTTTGGAGCCAACCTATTATGGTCATCTGGTGTCCGCAGTGGGGAAAACTTTCAATGAGGTCGTGAAAATGGGAAGTATGGTGGAAGAGGGTCTCAAGTCTAACAAGATTATGAGTTATTCAGCAATCAAAGCAACTACTCAGGCTATTCAGAGCGGCACTGGAGGCGTATTGGGAAAGAAGAAGAAAGAAGAGGTTGCGGTCGTGGAATCGAGAGCTTGGTCCCGAGGTCCATCACCATATTATCACCAACCTCGCCCTCACCCCCAAACCTACCCACACACCCCATATGGCCCACCGCAGACCCACCTCCTGCTCCCCATTTCTCTGTCCACCATGCCCAGACATACCCCCAACCTCCTACCCATGCACAATGGCGCGCACCCACCCCACAAAATACTTACTCATCTCAAAGCACCTACCCACCCCCAAGAACCAATAGAAATCCCGCTGGAACCGGTTTTCGACCCAATTCCGCATTTAAGAATGATAGGTTGCAAAAGAGGAAGACTTTCACTCCCTTGGGTGAATCTTACACTAGCTTGTACCACAGATTGAGACAGTTGGGCATGCTGAACCCGATTGAACCCAAATTGCCAAATCCTCCCCCAAGGAATCTGGATCACTCTGTGAGTTGGAGTATTGCTCAGGTGCGCCGGGACATGACACAGAAAAATGTTGGCACTTGAAAACGGCTATCCAAGAGCTCATTGATACCCGCCGAATTGAAGTGCAAGCCCCAGAAGCACCTAACATCACCCAAAATCCAGTACCAACTCATCACGAGACCTATATGATCGAGCTAGTCCAAAGGGAGAGCATAAGAAGCCGTCACAAACCATAAACGATGATCAGGGCTAGTGAGGATAAATCAAATGAGAAACTAGGAAAGGATAGAGCATCGATCAAGGTAGGAGAAACAGTTAGCAAACCAGTTGTAGTGATGAAGAAAGAGCTTTTGAGCAGTGTTGCAGAAAAATAAGAACCAGTTAAAGTGGTAGTGTCCGGGGCAGCTGTTAAGCCTGCTGTGATTGTGAAAGGGGCTCGCACAGAGCCGGTTGTCATCAAGCCAGTAACTCAGCTACCGGTAATCAGTGGAAAGGTCGTCCCATGGAATTACGGCCGAGTGACAGTGATGTATCAGGGAAAGGAAGTTAAGGAAGAAGTTTGTGAAACACATGGATTGACTCGCTCAGGGAGATGCTTTGCTCCTGATGAGCTGAGAAGGGCTAAACTCACCAAAGATAATCCAGTATCGGTGAAGAAAGCTGTAACTGAAGAAGAGGCAGAAGAATTTTTGAAGAAGATGAAGGCACAGGATTATTCCATTGTAGAACAGTTGAGAAAGACCCCGGCGCAAATCTCTTTGCTATCATTATTGATTCATTCAGATGAGCACCGCCAGGCATTGATGAAAATTCTGAATGAGGCCCACGTTCCCGATAAAATTTCTGTGAACCATTTAGAGAAAATTGCAAACCAGATCTTGAAGTCAACAGGGTTACATTTTCTGATGATGAGCTGTCTTTGGAAGGCACTGAACATAATAAAGCACTCTACCTCACGGTGAAATGTGAAGACTCCGTGGTCACCCGGGTGCTAGTTGATAACGGGTCCAGTGCAAACATTTGCCCTCTCTCCACCCTGGAAAAGTTAAAGGTGGAGAGTGAGAGAATTCATAAGAATAGCATTTGCGTGCGAGGATTTGATGGAGGGGGCAAGGACACAGTTGGGGATATAGTGCTGGAACTGACAATAGGCCCGGTTGAACTCACTATGGAGTTCCAGGTGCTTGACATGGCTGTCTCTTACAATCTCTTGTTAGGCCGACCCTGGATCCATGCAGCAAAGGCAGTGCCATCTACCTTGCACCAGATGGTTAAATTCGAGTGGGACAGGCAAGAGATTGTGGTGCATGGGGAAGATAGTTCGTGTATTCTGGGTGATGCCATTGTGCCTTTTATAGAAGCTGAGAATGACAAAGGCCCATGGGTTTATCAAGTCTTTGATACGGTATCGGTTGAGAAGATTCCGGAAGGGAAGTGTATTCCTGTGCCAAAGGTAGCTGCTGCATCCGTCATGGTTGCGTCGGAAATGCTGAAGAACGGATTTGTACCTGGAAAAGGCTTGGGTGCTTCTTTACAAGGCATCGTACAGCCCGTATCCCTTCCTGCAAACCTGGATACTTTTGGCTTAGGCTTCAAGCCCACCGCTGCAGACATAAGGCGAGCTAGAAAGATGAAAAAGAAAGCATGGACCCTTCCAAAACCTATCCCCCGCCTTTCCCGTTCCTTTATCAGGCCTGGTACTAAGAAGCGCCTAGCAACGGCAATGCCCAGTGGTGTGGTTGACCCCGATAAGGAGCTGATTGAGAAGTTTGAAAAGCTGTTTCATGAGGTGAATGTGTTAGAAGCCGGAGAAGGTCCAAGCAAGGCAGATGTTCAGTTCGTGGGGCCCCAGGCCAAGCTTAACAATTGGGAAGCAACTCCTCTTCCTACCCGGAGGGAGTCTTGGTAGTTAGTTTTGATTTTCTTTTCAGTTTCATCTGGATTATTTCCAAGGTTGTAATTCGGATGCTATGTTCCGTCCGTTTGGATGAGTTAAACCTTGTTATCTTAAATATTAATGAAATGCAATTTCCCTTTTTTTCATTCCTGATAGTTTTCATTTTTGTCTTTCTTTTCTTTCTTGTACAGTCCCTTTTATGCTGGTTTCAGTGATGTGTCATGCATGAGGAGTCTTCAGCCCAGTCTTAAAAGCCAATCTAACTCAGACATAATAATACAAGAAGTTGAGTGTGATGACGAAATAGAATATGATGATAAGGAAGCTTTTGAGGAAATCAGTAAAGAATTAAGCCACTTTGAAGAAAAACCCAAACCTAATTTGAATGACACAGAGGCAATCAATTTAGGGGATCAGGAGAATGTACGAGAAACGAAAATAAGTGTCCATTTGGAACCACAGCTCAGGGAAGAGATAATTAAAGCACTTTTTGAGTACAAGGATGTTTTTGCATGGTCATATGACGACATGCCGGGTTTAAGCACTGATTTGGTGGTTCACAAATTGCCCACTGACCCAGCATGCCCTCCTGTCAAGCAGAAGCTAAGGAAATTTAAAACAGACATTAGTGTGAAAATCAAAGAAGAGGTCACCAAGCAGTTTGAGGCAAAGGTCATCCGGGTCTCGCGGTATCCCACCTGGTTAGCTAATGTTGTGCCTGTGCCAAAGAAGGATGGAAAGACCAGAGTGTGCGTAGATTACCGTGACCTCAATAAGGCAAGTCCGAAAGACAACTTCCCGTTACCAAACATCCATATATTGATTGACAATTGTGCCAAACATGAGATTGGTTCCTTCGTGGATTGCTATGCGGGCTATCACCAGATTTTGATGGATGAGGAGGATGCGGAAAAGACGGCGTTCATCACGCCTTGGGGAACGTATTGTTATAGAGTCATGCCATTTGGATTGAAGAACGCAGGGGCAACGTATATGAGGGCGATGACCACCATGTTCCATGACATGATACATCGGGAAATTGAGGTCTATGTGGACGATGTAATCATAAAGTCGAGAAAACGATGTGACCATGTCGGGGATTTGAGGAAATTCTTCCAGAGACTCTGCAGGTACAAAATCAAGCTTAATCCAGCAAAGTGTGTGTTTGGAGTTCCATCTGGGAAGTTATTGGGATTCGTGGTGAGTCGGCGCGGTATTGAATTAGACCCGTCTAAAATCAAAGCCATTCAGGAGCTACCGCCGCCAACGAACAAGAAAGATGTGATGAGTTTGCTTGGCAGGTTGAATTACATCAGCAGGTTCATTGCCCAGCTTACAACTACTTGCGAGCCCATCTTCAAGCTACTAAAGAAAGATGCTGCGGTCAGATGGACGGATGAATATCAAGCAGCATTTGACAGGATCAAGGAGTATTTGGCTAGTCCACCTGTGTTGGTCCCGCCGGAGCCGGGAAGGCCCTTGATCCTTTATCTGACCGTGTTGGATAACTCTTTTGGTTGTGTATTAGGGCAGCATGACATCACAGGAAGGAAAGAGCAGGCAATTTACTACCTCAGCAAGAAGTTCACATCATATGAGGTGAAGTACACTCAACTCGAGAGGACGTGTTGTGCCTTAACCTGGGTAGCGCAGAAGTTGAAACATTACTTGTCAGCACATACCACCTATCTCATCTCTCGGTTGGACCCGTTAAAGTACATTTTTCAGAAGCCCATGCCCACAGGGAGGCTGGCGAAATGGCAAATCTTGCTTACGGAATTTGATATTGTCTACGTGACCCGGACTGCAATGAAAGCACAAGCGCTAGCTGATCATCTGGCTGAGAATCCAGTTGACGAGGAATATGAACCTTTGAAAACATACTTTCCCGATGAGGAGATAATGCATGTTGAAGAATTAGAACAAGTCGAGAAGCCAGGATGGAAACTGTTCTTTGATGGAGCTGCCAAAGCCAAGGGTGTTAGGATAGGGGCAGTCCTGATTTCTGAGACAGGGCAACACTATCCTGTCACTGCTCAACTTCGTTTCTATTGCACCAATAATATGGCTGAATACGAAGCATGTATCTTGGGATTGAGATTGGCTATAGACATGGGTGTCCAGGAAATCTTGGTCATGGGTGACTCGGATCTTCTGGTACACCAGATTCAGGGTGAATGGGAGACACGAGATTTGAAGCTCATACCGTATCGGCAGTGTTTGCATGAACTTTGTCAACGGTTCCAATCAATAGACTTCAAGCACATTCCAAGGATTCACAATGAGGTTGCCGACGCTTTGGCCACTTTGGCATCAATGTTGCATCATCCAGACAAGGCTTATGTGGATCCGTTACAGATTCAGGTCCGAGATCAGCATGCCTATTGTAATCTGGTGGAAGAAGAGCTTGATGGTGAGTCATGGTTCCACGATATCAAAGAATATCTCCGGATGGGAGTATACCCAGCACAAGCTACAGGGGATCAAAAGAGAGCAATTCGACGCTTGGCAAGCAGATTTTTCTTCAGTGGAGGAGTGTTGTACAAGAGAACTCCAGATCTTGGATTGTTGAGATGCATGGATGCCAAACAGGCTACAGTTATCATGGCTGAGGTACATGCGGGAGTTTGCGGACCTTATATGAGTGGATATGTATTGGCAAAGAAGATTCTCCGAGCAGGTTATTATTGGCTTACTATGGAACGGGATTGCATCAGTTTCGTGCGCAAGTGTCATCAATGTCAGGTACATGGAGATTTGATTCATTCTCCACCATCTGAATTGCATACAATGTCAGCACCATGGCCGTTCGTTGCTTGGAGAATGGATGTCATTGGACCGATCGAGCCAGCAGCATCAAATGGGCACAGGTTCATTCTGGTAGCTATTGATTATTTCACTAAGTGGGTTGAAGCAAAAACCTTCAAATCTGTGACCAAGAAGGCAGTGGTTGATTTCGTGCATTCGAATATCATATGTCGGTTTGGGATCCCGAAGGTAATCATCACAGACAATGGTGCCAATCTCAACAGTCATTTGATGGCCGAGACATGCTAGCAGTTTAAGATCACGCACCGCAATTCCACCCCATATCGTCCTAAGGCAAATG
>NW_017670702.1:480151-488482 GCF_001879085.1 Nicotiana attenuata | reverse complement strand
TCCTCCTTCATCTTAAAAAGCTCATACTCAGTAGTAAGCATATCAATTTTGGACTGCTTAACCTGAGTAGTTCCCTCATGGGCAGTTTGAAGAGCTTCCCAAATCTCCTTAGCAGACTGACAAGCTGAAATGCGGTTGTACTCATCTAGTCCGATGCCACAAACAAGAATCTTCTTTGCCCTAAAATTCTTCTCAATAGCCTTTCTATCAGCATCGTTGTACTCTTTTCTTATTGTTGGGACTATAACTGTTCCCTCACCAACAGTTTTCATGGGAACAAAAGGTCCATCACATATTACATCCCATACCTCTGAGTCCTCGGCCATAATGAAATCATGCATTCTTGTTTTCCACCATCCATAGTATTGACCATTGAAATTTGGTGGTCTGTACGTTGATTGTCCTTCCTCGTGATTTGGTAGAGCAGCCATGTAGATTCTTTCTAGTTGTTAACCTTTTAGAAAGAACCTGCTCTGATACCAATTGTTAGAAACTATGCGTCCACTAGACTGTATAGCGAACTGGGTTCTCTATGAGTTTCCACTGAAAATACTGAGGAACCAAACTGTATAGCAATCTGGTCCTATATCAGTTTGGTACAGTGCTAACTGCGGAACCAGTATGTAGAAGAGACACAGGATAAGTTCCCACTGTATAAAGAACCAGATTCTCTAGCAGTTTCTACTGTAGGAACAGACTGTGCAACAATTCAGTACGGGGAATCAGGTTCTCTAATTGTTACCATAGAGCTCGGCAGTAAATAAAGAACACATAGGATTTTTACGTGGAAAAATCCCAACTCAAGGGGACAGAAACCACGACCTACACTTGTAGGCTTTCAACTTCACTAACTTGTAAAAACCTATTACAAGCCACTTTGCAATAACCCTATTACAAAGACTTCAACTAACTTGTGGTACTCTTACCATAAGCCACTTTCTGACTCCCTAGTTACAAAGGATTTTACTAACTTGTGATGCTCTCACCACAAGCCACTTTGTCACTCTACAGTTACAAAGGCTTTTGACACTCTAACTTGTAATAACCCTATTACAAGCCACTTTGTAATTACTCTATTACAAAGGCTTTACAACTCGACTAACTCTAGCCAAGACACAAACTTAGAGGGTTTGTGATTTTGGGTTTCCTAAAACAGCTTCTAAGAAAGCAAGATAGGAGTTATAATTGAAGAAGAAATAACAAAGACTCAACAAACCTAAGGACTTAAGACATCTTTAATCTTGGATCCGGTCCTTGAGGTTGAAGCAGCTTTGTTCTTGAGAGAGATTGTTGTAAGCACTTGAGAGAGGATTTTCGTTTTTGCAAGTGTTGAACCGGAATCTTGTGCCTTGCATGAGGTTTATACTACATAAGACGTTACCTTAGTGATGTCAATTCACAATGGTGATGTCCAATCTCAATGGAAAGTGACTCTTGCACTGACTGCTGCACTGTTGCAGGTAGTCACTTTCTGCAGTTGCTTTCCAGCTGTACAGTTGACTTATACTTCTGTCAGGGGAACACCAAGGTATCAGGTCCCTAATCTGGTTCCTGTACAATAGCGTGTGCAGGCAGCAACTTTCCTGCTGGAGAGTTGACTTCATACAGTCTCTAGGGACCTGTCCCCGCAGCTGTTCCTTCCACTCTTCCTCACTTGAGTCATTGCTATCAGCTTTGAGTACCAAGTTCTTTTCTTTCTTTAGTTCTCTTCTTTCACTGTCTGTCTTCCTCTTCATCTAGTAGGTCTTCAGATTTCCAACCAGCTCTTCTTTGGTCAGCTCCTCCAAGTCCTTTGATTCAGTAATAGCATTCACCTTGCTTTCCCAAAGGTTGGATCCCGACCTGGAACTTTGTGATCTCAGGGTCTTGTAAATGTGTAACAGGTTCCTTATCTGGTTCTGGATGGTAAGTTTGTTAGATCATCAAAACATAAAGTAATGTACTTGTGCCTAAGGTACTTGTAACCTATCAGGTTCAAAAGCAAAAATTGGTGGTTACAGTTTTAACGTAAGTACATTCAAGTTGGTGGCTGTTCTAAGAAGCATGGGAGATAAGGTACGATGGCCAAAAGAAATGAGGTCGAATCCAAACAGGAGAAATCTCGAATTTTGGTGCGAGTTTCACAACGATCACGGTTACAAAACGGCGGATTGCAGATTATTACAAGGTGAAGTTGAACATCTATTAAAGCAAGGGTACTTAACAGAATTGTTTAGTGAAAATGGAAAGCAGGCATATATGAAGAATAGGCAAGAACCGCCAAAACCTACATCATGAAAAAGAATGGTTAACGTCATAAGTGGAGGAGAGGAGATCAATAGCGTAACATACACGGCAACAAAGAAGGTGTCAAAAATCACAGTCACCCACGGGAAGCGAGTCCGTCAAGTCTTGGAAGAAGACAGTATAACATTTGATGATGCAGATGCAAATGGCGTGCTGACCCCACACAATGATGCACTGGTAATATCTTTACTTGTACATGATACTAATGTAAAATGAGTTTTGATTGATCCAGGTAGTTATGTGAATATCATTCTGTTGAGAGTGGTGAACGAGATGCAAGCCAATGATAAGTTGATACCCAAGGCACGAACCTTGTCTGGTTTTGACAACTCGAGCATCGTAACCAAACGGGAAATAATACTCACCACATTCGCAGAAGGAGTAGTCAAATACACCAAATTTCAAGTGATAGAAATGGATATGGCTTACAATATGATTCTCGGCAGACCATGGATTCACGAAATGGATGCTGTTCCATCTTCCCTACATCAAGTTATCAAGTTTCCTTCACAATGGGGAATACGGAAAATCCGTAGTTTGCCAACAGGCATCTAGAAGCATTAACTCCGGGGCAGACTCAAGCGTAAAAAGCGACGAAAAATAGCAATTACAGAATTCAGTTGAGGTTGCAACAACACAAGCCTCAATTGTAGACGGGCAAACAAATGTAGACTCGAGGTCTGATACTATTCAAGAACCAGAAGAAAACGAAAAATATCAAAACAACAATCGAGGAATTAGAAGCTGTGGTATTACTTGTACATTGGCCGGATAGAAAAGTCTACATTGGAACCAACCTCAGCCCGGAGAAGAAGCGTAAGTTAATTGAATTTTTAAAAGCTAACGCAGATTGTTTTGCTTGGTCGCATTCAGATATGATAGGTATACCACCGGAGGTAATGACCCACAAACTGAATGAAGATCCAACATACCCACCTGTCAAACAAAAGAAAAGGAAGCAAGGTTCCTTCAAGAATCAAGTGATTCAGGATGAGGTACAAAAGCTTTTAAAAATCGGGTATATCCGCGAGGTAAAGTATCCATATTGGTTGGTTGATACTATAGTAGTGCCCAAAAAGAATGGTAAGTGGCGAGTTTGTGTAGCCTATACTGATCTAAATAAAGCTTGCCCTAAAGATTCTTTTCCATTACCGCACATAGATCAACTAATTGATGCTACTGCAGGACATGAATTATTAAGTTTTTTAGATGCCTATTTAGGATATAATCAGATCAAAATGGATCCTCTAGATGTGGAAAAAACTTCCTTTATTACAGACAGGGGGACTTACTGCTTTAAAGTTATGCCATTCGGCCTAAAGAATGCTGGGGCCACGTACCAGAGGCTAGTGACCAAAATATTTCAAGAACATTTAGGAAAAACCATGGAGGTGTATATAGATGATATGCTGGTTAAATCACAACAGGCAGGGGATCATATTCAGCATCTGTCAGATACATTTCAGATTCTTCGCAAATTTAACATGAAGCTAAATTCAGAGAAATGTGCATTTGGCGTGTCATCAGGTAAGTTCTTGGGATTCCTTGTTTCTAACCGTGGCATTGAAGTAAATCCCACGCAGATTAAGGCTATTGAAGAAATTCCGGATATACTTACGAGCAAAAAAGAAGTGCAGAGGTTGACAGGAAGAATAACAACTATGGGGAGGTTTATTTCCAAGTCATCGGAAAAATGCTTTAAGTTCTTTTCAGCCCTAAAGAAGCAAAATCAATTTGAATGGTTTGAAGAATGTCAACAAGCGCTCAAAAATTTAAAAGCATACTTGTCAATCCACCATTGCTAGCAAAGATGGGGAATAATTACTCATCTACCTTGCTGTTTTGGAAGCAACGGTAAGTGCCGTATTAGTTCGAGAGGACCATGGTAAACAATTCCCAATTTATTATGTTAGCAAATCTTTATTGGATGCTGAAACTCGATATCCTCATTTAGAAAAACCTACACTATCATTAATAATGGCATCTAGGAAATTAAGACCTTATTTTCAATGTCATCTTATATCTGTAGTAACTGCCTACCCCTTGCGTAATATATTGCATAAACAAGAGTTTTCAGGTAGATTAGCCAAATGGGCTATAGAGCAAAGTGAATATGACATCATATATCAACCTAGAATTGCAATAAAGTCACAGGTTTTAGCAGATTTTAGCCCAAGGATACAAGCAAAGGCAGAAAAAGAACTACAGGTAGTTAACGGGTCTAATCCAGGTACTTGGACTTTATTTACCGATGACTCATCAAATGTAAAGGGAGCAGGTTTAGGCATTGTCTTAATACCATCTGCGGGAGAAACTATACTACAAGCCATAAAATGCCATTCTATTACTAATAATGAAGTGGAATATGAAGCTGTGATTGCAGGTTTAGAATTGGCACGAGAGCTCGGAATAGAGCAGGTCGTAATCAAAAGCGATTCATAGCTCGTAGTTAACCAAATGCAGGGGACTTATATAGCTAGATGAGCGAGGGTGCAACAATACCTGTAAAAGGCACGTGACTTAGTTAGACAATTCCAAACTTGGAAAGTTATGCAGATACCAAGAGAAGAGAATGTCGAGGTAGACGCTTTGGCTAATCTTGCATCCGCTGCAGAAGTAACAAATGAAGAAAACGCTTTTGTAATACATTTGTTGCATTCAGTGCTTGATCAAGATAAAAATGAGGTAAATTAGAATAATCTAACTTGGGATTGGAGAAACGAGATTGTCAATTGTTTGCAGTACGGAATACTACCTGGAGATAAGAAAAATGCTCAGGCATTTCGTCAAAAGGCTGCTCGTTATTGTTTAGATCGGGGCAATTTATATCGAAAAATGTTTGTGGCCCTCTAGCAAGATGTCTCGGACCTTCTCAAACGGAATACGTGATGAGAGAAATACACGAAGGACATTGTGAAAATCACGCTGGAGGAAGATCTTTGGTAAAAACTATAATCAGAGCAGGCTATTACTGGCCAAAAATGGAAGAAGAGGCGGAAAATTTTATGGCTAAATGTGACAAGTGCCAAAGATATGGTAACAACATGCATCGACCAGCTGAATTATTACATCCGATTGTTTCACCATGGCCTTTTATGAAGTGGGGGATGGATATCGCAAGTCCATTACCACGAGCCAAAGGCAAGGTACGATTTCTATTAGTACTCACTGACTATTTTACTAAGTGGGTAGAAGCAGGGGCCTTCAAACAGGTACGAGAAAAAGAGGTCAGAGACTTCATTTGGCGTAACATCATATGCCGGTTTGGGGTTCCAAAAGAGATCGTGTGTGATAATGGCTCGCAATTCATGGGTGCACAATCACAGAATTTTTCCAAAGTTGGCAAATTAAAAGGATTACCTCAACACCTTATCATCCAGTGGCCAATGGACAAGCTGAATCAATAAATAAAGTTATTATCAACAACTTGAAGAAAAGACTAGAATAATCAAAAGGCAAGTGGCCAGAGATGCTACCTGGAGTCTTGTGGGCTTACCGAACAACAGCAAAAACAAGTACGGGAGAGACACCATTCTCACTTGTGTACGATGCTGAAGCCTTAATTCAAATTGAAATAGGGGAGCCAAGTACAAGGTATACTCAAGCTACTGAAGAGTTAAATGAAGAAGAGATGCGGGTAAATCTGGATTTGCTTGAAGAAAGGAGAGAAACTGCTTTAATAAGAATGGCGGTACAAAAACAAGTTATTGAATGATATTACGATCGGAAATCTCATCACAGATACTTCAAGATTGGGGACTACGTAGTCAAGAAAGTTTTCCAATCCACAAGAACAGCCAATGCAGGAAAGTTGAGTCCAAATTGGGAAGGACCTTACAAGATTCGTGGTATCGCAGGAAAAGGTGCATATGAGCTTGAAACCATGGATGGCAAGATTCTACCCTCGAGTTGGAATATTGTTCATCTGAAGAAGTACTATTTCTAAGGGAAGGAAATACCAACGGTCAGGTATCCCCACTTACGATTACTATTTTTGAATTATTAGAGTTATACTAACAATTTTAGATGATAGGCAAAAAGCTAGCCCACACCAAATGATGAAACTAGACCTGAAAGACACGCGGAAGAAACATAATTCCCGATCTAGGATTACAACTATTCTGATGGAAATGTAATGGGTTAAGCAGTCTTCATCTAAATTATACCTCCGAGTCCCGTATGCTTTTCCTTTTCAGGAAAAGGACCGCATGGAAGGAATAATCAAGTGCTCGAGATTTCATACTTCAAAGCTCAAACACTTAGGGGACTATATAACATACATATAATATATGTATAGGGAAGGCAAAGAAGACTGGAACAATTAAATTTCAAGTCAAGCCTAAAGTCTACTCAACAAGTATCAAGTTCAGAGCAAAGTCACGAGCCAAAAACACAAGCCTGATTCAAAAACCTATGAAGAATACATTCGTGGGTGTAAATCTTGATGTTTATGAATGTTTAGGTTAAAGGCAGTATTTAGTCAAGGGTCATAAAGAAACCCTTACAAATCTATTGCAAAGAAAACAGTTACGGAAGAGTTATAGATGATACTTAAATACATATAAGGTATTATTCGAATGAAATAAAACTTTTCTCAAAGTTATTCCAAAAAACATGTTTGTTCCTATTTCTTCTTTTGTATGTTTACACCATTATGAAGTTGAGACGTCTTCTTCATTAAGTGTCGTATATAAAAGGGCCCTCTTTTATAATTCGTGCTTGATGTAAAAAGCCACGAAATTAATAAAGCATTTTTAAGTGCGTAAGTTAAAAAGGTAAAACAAAAACTCACAGAGTAAAATTGAAATGAAAAACAAAGCCCTCAACTTAAAAGAAAAGGCAAGGGAAAACCAGAAAAAGAGCAAAACAGAAACTCAAGTCAAAGGCATCGTAAAAGTTTAGCACAAACTTTTTGATATCTTAAATAACTTAGTTAAAACTAAGTATGAACTTAGTCTTAACTTAACTATCACTATAAAAACGCCCGAAAAGGACTGGAGGTATGATGTTACCAAAAAACATTACCCCTAAATGGGAGCAGGGGTAAAACCACCAAGTGTTCACCAACAAAACAATAAAAAAAACTAGTTAACTTCATAATCAAACTTTCACTATGGAGCAGGTTCTGAACCAGTATTCAAGATGGCATCATCAGCAGCCGAAGGTTCAACTTGATCAGAAGGGGCTTGAACAACCCCTACATCAGGATTAGCCTCAACACCTTCGGGAGTATCAGCCATGGGCGAAGAGAAACTTTGTCTTTGCTGAGCCTTTTCGATTGTTTCTTTAATCTTTGCTATCTTAGCATATAAGTTAAAACCTTCCTGGCTTACTTCCATAAGAATGTCATGGCGCGTGTTCAAAATGGCCCAACTTACTTCAACAACAGCTTTGTCTTCAAGAGATTCATAGTGTCTCTCCCAATGATCAATTCCATTCTTGACCTCTTCCTTCTCGGCTAAAGCAGTATCATAAGAAGCCTGTAAAAGGGCAAGTGAACTCTCCAAAATTTAACTTTATCGGTGGACACTCGGAGATCTTCTTTGGCTTGGGTGAGCGTTTGGACAAGCTCACCTGCATAAACTTCTTTCTCATCCAACAAGGCTTTCAGACCTCTGATCTCTTTTGTAGCTTTAGAGAGTTGTTGAGCAAAAGATGACTCAGAAGGTGCTTGTCCTGCCCGCCTGGTTGGAAGAGGCTTTCTTAACTGCAAGCTCTGCTGCCATGACTTTTATCTGCTGCTCCAAGGCACACTTGTTCTCCTCTAAAACCTCCATCTCAAGCTGGAGACTTTCATATTGCTCTTTCCAATTATCGGCCTCAATCTGATAATCATGCATCAACTGCTCCGTATGGGAAACCCTTTTCATCATCTCCGTACCGATGAGATTGATCTACGTAAAGAAAAGGGTGAAAATCGTAGTAAAAGGAAAATTATATAAGGTAAAAAGAGAAGTCTATACCTTCAATGATGATTGCACAATGTCGTTCATCCAAGTCAAAGAACTATGACTTTCTAGTTTTGACTTTTCCACGGTACCTATC
>NW_017670702.1:382302-478274 GCF_001879085.1 Nicotiana attenuata | reverse complement strand
GTGATTGGTGCAGCCGTAAAAAGACCCTAAAAGGCGCTGAGGAATTACAGAACCAATCGTAGGGCACCACGTGTCACACACATTAAATGGAAGTGACATACGAAGCTTCAGTTCAGAAAAAGGTATAATGGTATGTGGGAATTGGCGGCAAAAATTCTCGCTTTAATGAGATCCACTTCCCTAAACTAATTCAATTAGCTGGAGTAATAGGCAAGGGGAGGGGGGGGGGACTATCTATATTGGGGGAAAATTGATATTACACTTGGAATTAATTATGTGGCTAACATGTCAAGGCACATGAATTATTATAAGAGTGACAGCTGGCAAAGAGTACTTAAAGAGACGCGAGTCTTAACAGGTACGAGTGAAGTGTTATGAAGACAAGAAAGAACGGTCACTCGGGCCTCTTGATAATTTGAAGAGACACCGGTGGAATGAATCAAAACAGCAAAAAGTACAGATTCGTAATATCTTCAATTAATGAGCGTAAATGATATGAAACGTTATAGAATCTTCACGAAAAAGTTACGATTGCCAATTATAACGTCTTATTAATGTCATTAAATGCTCATAATGACTCTATTATGAGAGGAAAGAAACGTTGTACTTAGAAATAGCTATAAAAGGGAGAGAAATAACATTTGTATGGACACTGATTATTATTGGAATATACTTATTTACACTACTTTATATTGCTTACTCGGCTACTTCTCAGTCTGATTTTCCTTTCTCGTTATATAATTATTTCTTTATTTGATTATCAGTAACCCGAGTTCTTCTAAAAATACACTTTGACCGAAATTCCTATTTTCTGGTTAAACACTTTATTCCTTAGCTAAGTTTGGATTAATACCGCTATAGCTACAAGTGAAGGTTTCTTTGGGTTAAAAGCACTTGGACAACTACTAGTTGGAGTGCGTGGAAGATATGTTCAAAACATTGGCACCTCAAACACATTATTAACATCAATTAGAGGTTCCTTCAAAATGATCACATCATGACGGTCGGCCTTGTTTGTTTGGAGTAACGAAGAAGATAGCATCCCACGTGGATGTTTATGAAAACGTACGTTGAAAAAGCTATTCAATACAGAGGACATCTCCAACCTTTACCCCATTTATGATGTCTAAAATGGGGATTTCTTTATTTTGGGGATAACTTTCTCTAACCATTCCCCCATTTTTTTCCTTAGATCTTTTTATATTCTTCTCTTTCTTCTATATTATATTATTATCTTTCATTTCAATTTCATTTTTTAATTTCAATTAAACAAACTCCATCTTTTATTTTTATTAATTTGTAATTTCCATAATTAAAATAATGTCATAAAATTTTAAATAATATAATTTGTAAGAAATTATTATAGATTAACTAATAATTCAAATAAAAGTGAAATCATTGCGATACAAGATTAATTAAATACAATTGTCATGTATTTCCAATTTTAAAGTATTTTCAATCTTCACTTTTCAATTTTAGCAACATCTAATATTTTATATTCGCACCTTTCAATCTTAGCAACATCTAATATTTTATATTTCCACCATTCATTTTTTGAGATAATTATATATTTTTTGTATAATTATAACTTATAATAAAATTAACTTATAATTTTACATAAAAATAATAAATGTACAAAAATTAATTTATCAAAATTATACACCAAAGTTAAGATATAATATTAATATTATAAAAATATTACATTAACATAATTAAGTATATATAAAGAGATAACTTAAAAGATTAAATAATAAAATAATAATAAAAAAGTAATGAGTAGCAATGGGAGAGATGAATAGTGTACCCCCATATTTGAGGGAACACTATTCATCCCCCATTTTGGGAACAAAAATGGGGGAAGGTTGGAGTTAAATTACCCCAAAAATTACCTCCATTATGGGAGATGGAGGCAAGGTTGGAGATGGCCTTAGAGATCAGTTCTCAGTTAAATTTGACTCATTTGGCAGATATATGCGTCAATGTCTTTATTTTTTTAACACCATATTGACAAATTAAGAAGAATTCTTGGTTCGTTCCTTTTGTTCTTTCCTAAGCAATTTTGTGTACCTTTTATGGCTATCGATTCTTGCAAGTTTTAGTTTTTAGTATCCTTTCGCTTAATTTATATTACACTCTTTCCTTTTTAGTTTTTCCCAAAAAAAATATTATTTTTTTATATTTAAAAACAAGTTAACTATAAAATTCCTTCTTTACTCTTAATGAAATGAGTTATAGGCACACAACATCTAACACTTTGTGCAGAATCAAATGGTGCCACATAAATTGGATGGAGGAAGTATTATTTTCAATATAGCATAAAGAAGAATTAAAGTTGTGTGGTCCTTTTTTTCAGAATTTACATTAATAGTATTATTAAACTATATCTAGGAGGTTCTAACCTAATCCCCTCTTACATGCATCTATTATTGTTTTACTTCTCTAATAATATCAGCCAAGATATATAATTCGAAAAACAAAGGAATGTCTCAACGAATGACCCATACTATGCACAACAAATGGAACGACTAGTCAATAGAAATAGAGATAGAATATCAAATAAATATCCATTGTTCAATTACAAACCTCGTACACAGAGAGAACAAATGAATTGAATAACAAAATGAACAGCTGGCTTGTTTATTTGGACACAACACAATCCAATAAGCTTAATGCTACACTTGCTTTTGAAAATGGACTCCCTTTGGAGAACGACAAACTAGAAGAACTTTGGCTGATAAATTTTAAGGACATTTGCGGGTGTTGTTATGAGTAGTAAGGTTGAAATAGCAAGGACAAGCTTCATAATTGCCAGAGGTCCCTGGTGGCACGCAGTGGCATCTATGGCAGCAGCTTCCACATGCTCTGTTGCATAGATTTGGCCGAGACGATTCGCTGCACCTATATTCACAGGCTCCTGTGCAATCTGTTTAACCAGCACCCCAACAAAAGGAAAAGAATAACTGCATCAGAAATTTAAAAACTACATATAGACACTAGACATATATATATGTAAAACATTATACTCCTTAGTTTGTTGTGAAGGAAATACGTAAATGTCACATTACTTAGTGGCTGTGAAACTTGAGGGGCTGGTGCTGGTGCTGGTGTTGATGGCTTGCTGTAGTCAACCTGCGCCAATATTCCAAAATCAAATGTTATTTCAAGATGAAAGAGTTAACAACATGATTGTGCTATTTGAGATATAAAATAGAAGAACCTTTTGAAGGGCATTAGTGAAATGAACAAGCATAAAGGAGGCAATAAGCAAAGCAGCAAATGCTTTTTGGAATGCCATTTTTCAGTAACAAAGAAATAGGGTACAAAGGAGAAAACTGAGAGCTCGGATTAACTGAGCTTAGATGTGAAGCAAAATGAAGAGTGATGTATCATGAATTTATAGCACAAGGAAATAAACCACCCCACCCTATCCCTTCTTGGGGTATAGGATTTAAAATAATACACGAACAATGTAAAAGTATTATGCTACTGTGTATTAGTTTAACTAGCTATAGACTATAGTAATAGTAAGTTATTATTTTTATTAGATTATAAATAACTGCAATAATTATGCTTGGAGAAGATTTGCGTATTATGCTACTGTATTAGTTTAAAGATTTACGTAAACTACATCAGATGCGGACTTGTGCTCGGAGAAGAAGGGTCATCGAATTTCGACAAAAATTCTAAATATATAAAGTGTATATATATATAAAAAACAGACATATATTTTGCTTAAAATCCTTAAGTAAAAAGTACCTACTTGTCCTAGTGATGATGCTGGCAAGAAATGGGAAGTAGCTAAGAAGGTCGCATTGCCAGCCTAAGTTCACAGTGTACTAGAGTTTCGGAAAAAGAGATTCATTGGAATACTAGTCTTACAAAAAAACATTAGCTGGACACCAGTAAGATTCGATACTGTCATCTTAGATTACAAGCACATATTTTAGGACTGAATCTCTCAAGTTGCACTAAATTATTATTATAAGCTCATAAATTTTGCTAAATGACATTTTTGTTCACTTAGATCACTTAAAATTTAGTGATATGATAAGTCCTCCGCTGAATTATTGTTTGACTATTCGTTGGCTAATTGTCTGACACTGGTTTTATTTATTTTGACAAATATGTTACAGAGATACGGAACCTAGACGAAAGGCAATAGTAAGCACTAACATCATGACTTAAAGTTAAATATCTATTTTCTTTTTGTCATTTCAAAACATTGTCCACAAGGGTTGGGGTGGAGTGATAAGTACTGCTTCATCCTTAACCAGAGGTCTCGAGTTCAAACCCCTAGGTATGGAGTCGCCTTTGTTAGGGAGCGCTTTACCCCTCAATGTGGGACTTCTCGGTGCGAATACGGATTAGTCGGGCTTCAATGTGGGTACCGGATACCGGATGAGAAATTCTAAAAAAAAAAAAAAAATCATTGTCCACTGTCTTTGTAGGGAAATGTTTCAGACGAGTTATACTCCACAAAGGATTATATGTGATCAAAGTTTTATTGGTAAATACTTCTTCTGTTCTATTTTGTAAAACCAGACAATCAACATGTTCTTTCTGCAAAATTCAAAAATATACAGTTCTAGTTCATTTTCGTGCGTAAAAAAATTGCTAATAAACTCTCTAGTTTACAAATACCATGAATTTCTCGAAAATCCTAGAGATATTACACCTCTTCCCCCATTTTATAGCCAACTTGAGGAAAACAAATGTAACTTTTTTCTTTTCAACTAAAAAAAAAAGTGAGAGATGAATGGCCCAAAAGATTTACTATTAGTTAGTAAGGCCCTATTATAATGGATCGGACCAGTAGTGCAACTTTAACACAGCCCTAGCTGGAATCTAATGGGGCTCAACTTAATATTTCATTTGACTTTTTTCCTTCCTATATAATATTAGAAACTTATTTATCAAAATTGTACTAATTTTGTATATTACCCGCCTTAAATAAAAATTACTTACAAATTATATACAATCCATTATTAGTGCCTTAAATTAGAGTATTTATTTACATCTTTTTCCTATTTTCTCTCCATTCCTCTTTTAATAAGACTCCTTCCAGTTGTGTATTATCTACTTTAAGCCATAATGGATTTTCAGTTACAAAAAAGGAAAAAGATACGTTACAATATGGCAACAACTTTGAATGCAATTGTCGCCAAAATTTATGCATGTTTCCATCTCTACGATTGCTCTACTCTACTTTCACTGAATAATTTCTTAACAACATTGTCAAACTACAACACCAATCGCAGTTGAATCAAAAAGCATAATTGAACAGATTTGAAGTTTTAGCAGATTTCAAATTAAATTCAATCGCCTCCAAACTTCGGATTCAACTTTGTATTAGTATTTCCAACAAGAATCTACGATACCTAGTTAAGTTCTCACACAAAATTCAAATCTCACATAAAACTTAGTTTCTCCGAAGTGCGCTGATGGCGCTTTTAATGTGAAACTCGAAATTTCTCCACCCAAATCATTCATTTCCCATCAATATTCAAGTTTTTCCGTTCAAATAAATATGAATCAGTGCACATGAGTGTCACGACCCAAAAATCAACCGTCGCGAGGGCGCCTATCGTCGAACTAGGCCAGCCACTACTCAACATCTCAATACAGTAAAAACATTAAAAATAAAGACGGAAGCAATTAATATTTAAGAAAAGCCTTTTTTAAAGCAGAAATAATCCAAAATACGATACAATCCATCCCAAAACCTGGGTGTCACATAGTACATGAGCGTCTATACCAGAATACAGTCAACTACAGTATCTAGGGAATAAAAACTGAAATACAAATAGAGATAGTGAAGGAGAGTCAAGGCCTGTGAACGCCATGCAGCTACCTCGGTAGTCTCCGGGATCTAACTCCTCAATCAGCAGCCGCCGTGACCAAAAGCGCCTGGATCTGCACACGAGGTGCAGGGAGTAACGTGAGTACAACTAACTCAGTAAGTAGCAAGTCCAACCTTTGGACTGAAAGGTAGTGACAGACTAAACCAACACAGTTAACAATAGAAATAATAGTGCAGAAACGTAAGGCATGCTTTCAAATTAATTATACAGCCCAAAACAGTGAAATAAATCAGATCTGAACAATATGAAGAATATAATTCTTCTATTTCAACATGCCAATGCACATGCTATATGTGTTGCACCGTGCAATCAGCCTCGTGTGCTCACATTCTCGAATGCTCAACCACTCGGTACTGTATATGGCCCATACGGCCCAGGGAAGATCCATCCCGGTATATATACATCACTGACCATATGTCACCCAGTACTGAGTAAGGCCAATCCATCCCTGTGGAGAAGGTATGAAGTACTTCGGACAATATCCATGTCCAGGGAAGATTCATCCCTCAATAGTATCAACCGCGCTCACTGAGGTATGTACAGACTCCGGAGGGGCTCCTACAGCCCAAGCGCTATCATAAATCAGTGTAACCGTTGCGGCGTGCAACGCGATCCCATAAATGTCACTCATAATCAGGCTCTCGGCCTCACTCAATTCATCAATCGCTCCAGTCTCACCCACGGGCTCACAATGTCATGAAAATTAGCCCGAAACAATGACATGAGATATCAATAAATAACAACTGAGACTGAGATATGATATGAAATGAATGAATATGACTGAGTATAAAATATCAATAAAATAAGTAAGGTGACAGCAAGAAACGACCACTATGGGTCCCAACAGTACCGGCATAAAGCCTAAGCATGATATCTAATATGATTAACAACTCAATTACTTTATCACATGATGAAAACACGGATATCAACAAGATAAAATCACTATACACTGCCATGGAATCAACAAGGTTACAATTCTCACGATGCACGCCAGCACGCCCGTCACTTGGCATGTGCATCACCTCAATACCAATCACATAACACATAATTCGGGGTTTCGAACCCTCAGAACCAAGTTTGAAAGTGTTACTTACCTCAATTCGGGGAAAAACTCTACTCCAACATGCCTTTGCCTCACAAATCGCTCTCCAAACGTCCCGTATCTAGCCACAAGTAGTACAATACAATTAATATAGGCTAAAGGGATCATTTCCACAAGAAAAATACTAAATTATAGCCAAAATCCGAAATCGGCTCAACCCGGCCGCCGGGCCCACATCTCGAAATCCGACCAAAGTTACATAACCCGAAAGCCCATTCACTCATGAGTCTAACCATACCAAATTTATCCAAATCCGATAAAAAAATCCCATTCAAGAACTCAAAAGTCTTA
The DNA here is from genome assembly GCF_001879085.1 of Nicotiana attenuata. Classification (NCBI taxonomy): domain Eukaryota; kingdom Viridiplantae; phylum Streptophyta; class Magnoliopsida; order Solanales; family Solanaceae; genus Nicotiana; species Nicotiana attenuata. The sequence continues at coordinate 471,020 of NW_017670702.1, read as the reverse complement.
CTCAAGAACTCTTCCTCTTTTTCCACAATTTTCCACCCCAAATCACAAATTAGATGATGGAATTAAAGGCATAATTATGGAGTTTAGCTAAAACCAAGTAAGAATCACTTACCCCAATCAAATCCTTGAAAATTCCCTCAAGAATCACCCAAATTCGTGTTCTCTAGCTCAAAACATGAAAAATGGGTGAAAACCCTCATTTTTTGAAATTTAACACTGCTGCCCAGATATTTCTTCATCACGAACGCAGCCCTTCCCTCGCGTTTGCGTCGTACAAATGATTCTTCCGCCAAAAACCCTCTTCACGAACGCGTCCAACCAACCGCGAATGCGATGTTTCGTTGACCCCTCACTTCGCGAATGCGACTACCCTTCCGCGAACATGTAGACCAAATGGCTTGGGTCCCCAGCTGCCTCACTCCTCTTCGCGAACACATTACATTTCTCACGTTCGCGATGCCTTTACTGACCACACCTTCGTGTTCGCGTCCTCTTCTTCACGAATGCGAAGAAATAAATCTTCCTAGCTCACAGACACCCTTCGCGAACGCGAGACTCCTCTCGCGAACGCGTAACAGGAAACCAGAAGAACACACCAGAAGTTATCAGCTAACAACCTAAGTCCAAAAATGATCCGTTAACTATCTGAAATCAACCCGAGGCCTCCGGGACCTCAACCAAGCGCACCATCAATTCCCAAAACATCATATGAACTTAGTCGAACCCTTAAATCACCTCAAACAACTTCAAAAACTCGAATTCCACACGGATTCAAGCCTTATGAACTTTGAAATTTCCAAATTCTACAAACGACGTCGAAACCTATCTAATCACGTCTGATTGACCTCAAATTTTGCACAAAAGTCATAAATGACACCACGAACCTACTCCAACTTCTTGAAATCTAATCCGACCGCGATATCAAAAAGTGCACCCTCGGTCAAACTTTTTAAAATTCCAACTTTCACCAATTCAAGCCTAATTCTACTACGGGCCTCCAAATCACAATTCGGACACGCTCCTAAGTCCAAAATCGCGCTAACGGAACCATCAAAACGCGAATCCGAGGTCGTTTACACATAAGTCGACATCCGGTCAACTTTCCAATTTAAGCTTTCAATTTGGAGACTAAGTGTCTCAATTCACTCCGAAATCACCTGGACCCAAACCAACCAATCCGGTAAGTAATATAACAGCTGTAGAACACAAAAAGGAGCAGTAAATGGGGAAGGAGGCTACAACTCTCAAAACAACCTGCTGGGTCGTTAATCCTCCCCCTCTTAAACAAACGTTCATCCTTGAACGGGTCTAAAAACGTCACCGAAGTCTCAAATAGGTGGATATCTGCTCCGCATCTCCCCCTCGGTCTCCCAAGTAGCCTCCTCCACGGGCTGACCTCTCTACTGCACCTTGACTAAAGTTATATCCTTTGACCTCAACTTTCGAATCTGCCGATCCAAAATAGCCACCGGCTCCACATGATAAGTCAAATCACCATCCAACTGAACCGTGCTGAAATCCAAAACATGAGACGGATTGCCGACGTACTTCTGGAGCATTGAAACATGAAACATTGGATGCACACTCGACAAATTAGGTGGCAAGGCAAGCTCGTAGGCCACCCATCGACGCCCCCTTTTTCTCGCAAAATCGGGTTTACGACATTTGGGAAGACAACTCTAATCCCGTTTGGGAATTGGGTTTTTGGATTTGAAGAGTCGCCACCTAATGATTAAGTGCATTAGGACACTAAGGGTTTTTGAGTTGGAAAACCAGAGTTCGGGTAATGGCTAGAAATTATCTCAAGGGGAAGGTGTTAGGCACCACTCAAGATCCACTAGTGTGGTTCCCGGCCATGCTGTGTTGTGACTTTAATGCAAATAGATACACAAATGATTTTACACATAAGGGTTGCAAATAGATACGTGACAAGTATGTGGGATCAAGGTCTAGATGATCTACAATTTGTTTAAAGGGGGGACTAAACGCAGAAAATTAATCAATACATTGAATAAACAAAGAAGAAAAATTTGGAAGAAAAGGAATAATGCAGTGAAATTAAGGAGGAGTTTTGAGTAGTTGAAAAGACAGGATTTGTTGATATTAAACAAAGTAACATAGGGCAAGGGGTCCTAGGTTTATAAATCACATGGATCATCCACACAACACCGGTAACCAATCGTACGCGTAGTGTTATCGTGTGATCATCATCTCCATGTCTACCCTTCCCACCCCGTTAAGGTATTAAGCGCGAAATAGTCCCGTTTACTTATTGCATGCTATTACCCGTCCCACCTATCAGTCCTGGAGGCTTTTAGGACTACTAATCCTAAAGGGAGGAAGCTTGGCTTTTCAGAGGTTTAAAAAGGTTAAAATACTAAGGCGTCAAGCAAAACACATGAAAGTAGTTATGGGAGCACAAAACAATAAAGGCTCAGATAAACCTCCTTTAATCACAGAAAATCATGTAGTTTAGCATGTCTTACATGTACTGATTAGGTCGAAATTATGCTTAACGAAAGGCAGGCTGGTTCATTACATATTTTCAGGCAAGAAGTTCGCATTAGGCTCGCCTAGATGCAACTTATCGAAGACCAGTGCAATTAATTAACTACATACTTGTTTGCCTACTTGATGACCTATAGGCATGGCATCTACTGGTTTCAGGAATAAAGAAACAAACTGATTAAGAAAGTTGCCAGTTTTAACAGAATGGTGCGAGTTCTGTAATTAGTGCTAATCTTAAAACGAGTGATTCAGATTTGATTGATAGTTCCTACAAGCATGCTTTCTAACGTCGTTAATTTAAACACTTTTTATAGGCGTAGCAAGAGCGTAGAAATCCCATAGGCATGGTATCTGAATACTGTTAGTTTTTAATCCTATAAATAGGTTTGCCTAGTGACCAATGCATGCGTAGAGTCTGGATTTCTGGTTACTTATAGGCGTGGTATCCATATGGAGATGCAAAATTCCTATAGACATGGTATCTATATGGATGCATAAACCTATAGACATGGTATCTACATGTGATATGCAAATGTGCAAAGCTGTAGGCAAGATACATGAGTACAGAAGTGTGGTAATTCCCTATGAGCATGATATCTACCCCTTTGCATGCATGGTTACCCTTCCCTTTTCACTAATCACCCCAGAGGTTATTACAAAATTTTATTACAGACCAAGATGAATCGAAAACGGGAAATAAAATTACAATCAGAACTCTTAAGCTGCATCCAAGGAGCCTAATTCAAACCCAAGGTCTAACAATATGATATGAGCCAACTGCCAGGATCAGGTTCCAAAGCCTTTCTCTTATCCGGGATGTGTCAAGTTCCAAGGAGTTTCAAGAACTCCAGGCAATGCTCACACCCAGATATCATTACAGAACTAAATTAAAGTGCAGTGTAGAAGGGCCAGCCCTCCAATGTCCAAGTTCAGAGGGAACTCAAGGTCCCAAGGCAAGGCTCATTGGAGGGGGGCAGAACTTAGAGTCTAGGAACAAGTGTAAGTGCAATAGAGGGATATAAGGGATGCCCAGGCTGGCTGGTGGTCATGCCCAGCAACATAAAATGCTGGCACACCCCTGACCAGCCCACTAGCCAAACATGGAGAGTCCAGGACCTATTGAAGGTCAAACCATGGGCTGGGCAGTAATTGGGATACTGTCAGGCCAAGGTTTCAACTCAACACATAAAGGGGGTTAGGGGTAGGGATTCATATGAAAGCAGAAGCAAAGAAAGAAAAATACTCAGCATAAGCTACGAAGCATGAACAACAAACCACACAGAAGAATTAAACTATAGAATATACATATAGGGATGGGGCAAAAATTTAAATGAAAGGGCATACCAGTTTTCAGAAACAAGCAAGTAAGGAGAAGCAGTAGACTCAGGGAAGCCAAGTTGCAATCAAGAAGCAAGAGTGTAAGCTTTTAGAAGAGAGTTGTGATGACTAAAAATCGCGTGTGTGTTTAAAAAATTGTGTCATGTATTTATAATGCAGAAGAGAAGTAAAAATAGGTAAGAAAATAGTTTGAAAATCAATTACACAAGGTTTCCCTTTAATTAAGGGATTCTGATTTCAAACGGGCAAGGTAAATAAGGAAAGGAGTTAATTAAACACTTTTCAAAGTAATGCAAGAAGGGTAAATACATAATAGTTATTTAAGGAAAGGCTTTTGACAGTACACAGTCATGCAAATTAAGGAAAGGAAATCAGTTGACAGCCAAGCAATCAAGGGTCGAAAATTTTATGTGAATGAACCAAGTCAGAAAAGGTGAAGGGAGGCTTCACTTAAGAAGAATCAGTAGCAATCAATTAACCCCAAAAAAAAGGATTCTGATTCGAACACAAATTGGAAAACCTTTTGAAGAAAGATTTTAACACATATAAAAGGGGTTGTCATGCTAATCAGAAGAGTTCATACACAAAAGGATTCAAACTTATTATATGGATCCAAAGTGAATTTGAGAGAGTCCAGGGCTCGAATGGAACCCTAGTCCAAACATACAAGACCACACTCGTCAAAAAACCCCAAATCCTAGGGTTTTCGACTTGAACCAAATGCAAAGAAGAGAAACAAGCAGATACAGTAGAAAGTTTAATGTAAAATAGAGTAAGGGAATTAATTTGAAACACAATGAGAGTAGAAGAGACAGTAGAGGCAAATACGCTTAAGCAGGCATAGTAGGAACACTTAATGAACATGGTTGAAAAAGCAGTAGACGAATCATATCAAGTCATAGTGGAAGGCAAGTAGCAGAACATAGCATGTGAGACATAGCATAGAAACATGGCATATAAACATAGCATGTGAAAACATAGTAGAGAGAAAAACAAAATACATAAAACATGGTAGAAGAACATGTATATATGAAAACACATAAGAATATAAAACACACATAAGAAAGGAAGAAGAAAAGTCGGAAAACACTGAAGCATTTTCGGAAAGCCCTAAACCAGAAAAGAGGCGACTTTGAAAGTAAGATTTTAAAAAGAAAAATTGGGGAAACCACTTGAAAACTCAAGATAAAGCATAAATACACACAGATCTGGAGATAACCGGAGAAGAACCTCGATAGTTAGGGTTTTCAGAAGAACCCTAGAATGAGAAAGGCTTCGAAAACGTCTGATCTAAGTCGGATGAGACTGGAAACAGGCTCAGGAGGATAAGATGTGCCGGAGCCAGGCCGGAGATGGCCGAGAACCTCAAGTCGGCGGAGGTCTGGGTGGAGACCTTTGAGGTCTAGTCTCGAACCTTCGAGTACCAAGCACATAGGAGCGATAGGAGGTGAGCATAGATCATCCATGGCCTGAGAGGCCATGGGTTCTGGTGAGTTAGAGGTCGAAAATGGGGGGAAGGTGATTAGGGTTTCAAGAACACTCGATTGAGTTTGAGAGGGGGAGGGTGTTCAGGGGCGGCTACTGAAATGAAAATGAGGGAATTAGGGTTAGTCATTAGGTTTAATTAAGGAAGGGCGAATTGAGGCCGTGGATCTCAAAGATCAACGGTTCAAATCAAAGGGGGCTTGGGTCGGGCTGGTTTAAATGGGTTATTGGGCCATTTGGTTTTAAGTAAAAATCTGATAGGGATGGGGCTAAATTGGCTATAATTGAAATAATAAGGGCTGTTTGTTAAATAGCCAATTTTCCCCTTTTATTATTTTATGAAAATAGTAAGAAATGATTTAAAAATAAATTACAGGTAATGAACTAATTAATAACATATAAATATTAATGTAAAAATACTAAAAGTGATTTTATGGTTATGAAATACTGTTAATTGTAAAATAGGCCATAATTGCAATTGTATGCAATTTAGCTAAAAAAATACAAAACAAATGTATAAAAATACGTAGAAATTACTTTAATTATATCTTAGTGTAAATATGAGAATGAAATAAATTATTCACTTAAAATTCTAGTTTGGCAATAATTATTGAATTTTGTACTATTAAAATAGACAACAAATTAATTTTAAGATCTTTAAAAAATAAGGGAAAAATACCAAAACTCTTGGGCATGCTTATATATGCATATACATACTATTTTGAGTATATATAAATACATAGGGAAAAATTGGGTATCAACACCACCTCTCTCATCCTCCGAAGCACCTCAAACGGCCCAATAAACCGAGGGCTTTACTTGCCCTTCTTCCTGAACCTCATAAAACCCTTCATGGGTGAAACCTTCAGCAGAACCTTCACCCGAACCATGTAAGACACATCAAGGACCTTCCTGTTAGCATAACTCTTCTATCTCGACTGTGCCGTGCGAAGCCGCTCCTGAATCAATTTCACCTAGTCCAATGCATCCTGAACCAAGTCTGTACCCAAAAGCCTAGCCTCACCCAGCTCAAACCAACCCACCGGAGATCTATGACACCTCCCATATAAAGCCTCATACGGAGCTATCTAAATGTTCGACTGATAACTGTTGTTGTAAGCAAACTCCGCGAGCGGCAAAAACTGGACCCATGAACCCCCAAAATCAATGACACAAGCGCGTAGCATGTCCTACAATATTTGAATAGTGCGCTCGGACTGTCCATCCATCTGAGGGTGAAATGCGGTACTCAACTCAACCTAAGTGCCCAACACTCGCTGCACGGCCCTCCAAAATTGCGATGTAAACTGCGTGCCTCTATCTGAAATGATAGAAACTGGCACACCGTGAAGGCGCACAATCTCTCGGATGTAAATCTTAGCCAACCGCTTTAAAGAATAAGTAGTACTAATCGAAATGAAGTGTGCGGACTTGGTCAGCTGATCCACAATCACCCAAATAGCATCGAACTTCCTCAAAGTCCGTGGGAGTCCAACTGCGAAATACATGGTGATCTGCTCCCACTTCCACTTTAAAATCTTTACCCTCTGAAGCAATCTACCCGACCTTTGATGCTCATATTTTACCTGCTGATAATTGAGACACCGAGCTACAAACCCAACTATATCCTTCTTCATTCTCCTCCACCAATAGTGCTACCTCAAATCTTGATACATCTTCGCGGCACCCGGATGGATGTAGTACGCGAGCTGTGGGCCTCCTCAAGAATCAACTTCCGTAGCCCATCTACTTTGGGCAAACATATCCGGCCCTGCATCCTCAACACCCCATTATCTCCAATAGTGACATCTCTGGCATCACCGCGCTGAACCCTTTCCTTGAGGACAAGCAAATGAGGATCATCATACTGGCGCTCTCTGATGCGATCAAACAAGAAAGACCGAGAAACCACACAAGCTAGAACCCGACTGGGCTCCGAAATATCTAATCTCACGAACTGGTTGCCCAAGGCCTGCACATCAACTACAAGAGGTCTCTTACCAATCGGAATGAATGCAAGACTACCTATACTCACTGCCTTCCTATTCAAGGCATCGGCCACCACATTGGCCTTTCTCGGATGGTACAGAATAGTAATATCATAGTCCTTTAGAAGCTCCAACCATATCCACTGCCTCAAATTGAGATCCTTCTGTTTGAACAAGTGCTGCAGGCTACGATGATCAATAAATACCTCACAAGACACACCATAAAGATAGTGCCTCCATATCATCAACGCATGAACAATGGCAGCCAACTCCAAATCGTGAACATGGTAGTTCTTCTCATGGGGCTTCAACTAGCGCGAAGCATATGCGACACTATACCCTCCTGCATCAAAACACACCCAATACCGATCCGAGAAGCGTCACAATATATTGTATAATAACCAGAAGTTGATGGTAGAACTAGAACTGAAGTTGTGGTCAAGACATTCTGAGATTCTGAAAGCTCTCCTCAAACTCATCCGACCACCTGAAAGGAGCACCCTTTTGGGTCAATTTGGTCAAGGGCGATGCAATAGACGAGAAACCCTGCACGAAGCGACGGTAGTAACCAGCCAAACCAAGAAAGCTTTGAATCTCTATAGCTGAGGACGGTCTGGGCCAACTCTGAACCGCCTCTATCTTCTTCAGATCCACCTGAATACCCTCACTAGACACCATGTGCCCCAAGAACGCCGCTAAACTGAGCCAAAACTCACACTTGGAGAACTTGGCATAAAACTTCTCTTCCCTCAACCGCTGCAACACACCCCTCAAGTGCTGGGCGTGCTCCTCCTGGCTACGAAAGTACACCAGGATATCATCGATGAACACAATAAGAAACGAGTCGAGATAAGGCTAAAACCCACTGTTCATCAAATTCATGAATGTTTCTGGGGCGTTGGTTAGCCCAAAAGACATCACAAGGAACTCATAATGACCATAACGGGTCCTGAAAGTTATCTTAAGAATACCCGAGTCTCGAATCTTCTATTGGTGGCAGCCGGATCTCAAATCAATCTTGGAGAACACCCTCGCTCCCTGAAGCTGGTCAAATAGATCATCAATACCCGGCAAAGGATACTTGTTCTTGATTATGACTTTGTTCAACTGCCTATAATCAATGCATATTCTCATAGTGCCTCCTTCTTCTTCACAAACAGAACCAGTGCACCCCAAGGTGACACACTAGGCCTAATAAACCCCTTCTCAAGTAGTTCCTGAAGCTGCTCCTTCAACTCCTTCAACTCAGCCGGTGTCATACGGTATGGAGGAATAGAAATGGGCTGAGTTCCTGGCACCAAGTCAATACCAATGTCAATGTCCCTATCAGGCGGTATGCTTGGTAGGTGTGCAGGAAACACATCTAGAAAATCTCATACCACCGGAACAGAATCAATAGTTGGGGTCTCTGCACTAACATCCCTCACAAAGGGCAAATAAGATAAACAAACCCTTCCCAACCATCCGCTGGGCCTTCAAGTATGAAATCACTCTACTGGGAACATAGTCTAAGGAACCTCGCCACTCAATCCATGGATAACCCAGCATCACCAACGTCACAGTCTTAGCGTGGCAATCCAAAATAGTATGACATGGAGACAACCAATCCATACCCAATATCACGTCAAAATCAACCATACTAAGTAGCAAAAGATCAACTCTAGTCTCCAATCCCCCAATAGTCCCTACACACGACCGATACACAGGGTCCACAATAATGGTATCGCCCACCGGCGTAGACACATGAACAGATGAAACTAAGGACTCACGGGGCATATCCAAACAATGGGCAAAATACGATGATACATATGAATAGGTGGAACCAGGGTCAAATAATACAGAGGCATCTCGATGACATATTGAGACAATACCTGTGATCACTATGTCTGAAGAAATAGCATCTGGTCTAGTAGGGAGTGCATAGAAACGGGCCTGACCGCCACTTGATCGGCCTCCCTCTCTAGGGCGGACCCTAGCTGATTGAGCTCCACCCCGAGCTGGCTGGGCAGGTGGTGAAGTAACTGGTGCTAAAGTGAAGGCTGACTCTTCTGCTGAGCTGAACCTCCTGAGAGGCTGGGACAATGTCTCTTGATATGACCCAAATCACCACACTCAAAGCAACCTCTCCCTGCAAATGGCGGTGGGGACTGAAGGGAGCCCCGAGCATCGGGATAACTGCTAGAAGGCCCCGACATGGATGAACCCTGAGTTGATGGTGCATGAGACGAACTCTGAGCTAGAAGGGCACTGAGAGATGAGTGACCCTAATGAGAACTGTGAGAGCCATGGCCAAATGATGCACCATGGTGAACTGGGCGAGCCGTTTGAACATACTTGTAAGGACTACCTCTGCCGTGGTGGAGCTGACCTCCAGAAGGAACACCACCAGAACTACCTGATCCGTGAGACCTCTTGGCCTCCCTCACAACTCGCTCCTGGCTGCGGACAACTCTATCTGCTCGAGCAATATCAACAACCTCATCGAAAGTAGCACCAGACACCGTCTCTCTAGTCATAAGCACCCGCAGCTAAAATGTTAGGCCATCGATGAACCTCCTAATCCTCTCCCTATCAGTGGGAACCAACCAAATATTCATAACGAGCCAACTCAAAAAACCTCATCTCGTATTGCGTCACAGTCATATCATCTGGACGTAACTGCTCAAACTGTCTGCGCAGCTCCTAAGCTGCAGCACGAACTTCTCCAAGAAGAGAATGGTGAACTCCTTCCAAGTAAGTGGTGCTGCACCGATCGGCCTACGCCTCTCATAAGCCTCCCACCAATTGAAAGCAGCTCCAGAGAACTGAAAAGTAGTGAACGACACCCCACTGGCCTCCAAAATACCTGCTGTACCGAGCATCCTCTGACACTTATCCAAGAAGCCTTGTGCATCCCCCGCCTTTGTAACACTGATGGATGGAGGCTGGAGTCTGCCAAACCTCTCCAATCTACGCTGATCATCATCAGGCATAACAGGAACCACATAGTCCTGAGTAGCTGCAACCAGCTGCGTTGGTGGTGCCCCCTGTGTCTGGAGTCCCTGCATTACCTGCTCCGGTGTGCGGACAGCGGGAGTCTGAGTACCTCCCCCGGCCTGAGAAGTGGCTGCTGTGGCCGGAACAGAGACCGCTTGAGCAAGACTGGTGCACACGGTCAGAATCTGAGTTAAAGCCTCCTAAAGGCCTGGAATCACAATGGGCATGGGCGGTGCCTGAGCTGGCCCCACTGGTACATCCACAACTGGGACCTGCTCCTAAACTGGGGCAACTGGTGGATCTACAGGTGCTGCCCTAGGTACTATGCGAGCTACACCTTTGCCCCTACCGCGACCTCAGCCTCTCACGGCCCTAGCTAGTGGTACTGGTGGCAATCCGTCCTGCCCAGCAGTACGTGTCCTCACCATCTGTGAGAGAATAGGATAACAGAACTTTACTTACCAGAATCAACATGCTCGCACGACAAGAATTCAAGAATGTGAAGTTTCCTAAGGGTTCGGCAGCCTCTCGAAGATAAGTACATACGTCTCCGTACTGATCCGAAAGACTCTACTAAACGTGCTCATGACTCGTGAGACTATGTAACCTAGGCTATAATACCAACTTGTCACGACCTAAAAATCAACCGTCGTGAGGGCGCCTATCATGGAACGAGGCCAGCCACTACTCAACATCTCAATACAGTAAAGACTTTGAAAATAAAGACGGAAGCAATTAATTTTTAAGAAAAGCCTTTTTAAAAACAAAAATAATCTAAAATACGGTACAATACATCCCAAAACCTGGGTGTCACAGAGTACATGAGCGTCTATACCAAAATACAGTCTACTACAGTGTCTAGGGAATAAAAACTAAAATACAGATAGAGATAGTGAAGGAGAGTCAAGGCCTGCGAATGCCATGCAGCTACCTCGGTAGTCTCCGGGATCTGAATCCTCAATCAGCAGCCGTTGTGACCAGAAGCACTTGGATCTGCACACGAGGTACAAGGAGTAACGTGAGTACAACCAACTCAGTAAAAAAAGTCCAACCTTTGGACTGAAAGGTAATGATGAACTCAATCGGCACAGTTAACAATAGAAATAAAGTGCAGAAACGTAGACATGCTTTCAAATTAAATAGACAGCCCGAAATAGTGAAATAAATTAGATCTGAACAATATGAAGAATATAACTCTTCTATTTCTACATGCCAATGCACATGTTGTATGTGATGCACCATGCTATCAGCCTCGTGTGCTCACACTATCGAATGCTCAACCATTCGGTACTGTATATGGCCCATACGGTCCAGGGAAGATCCATGCCGGTATATATACATCACTAACCATAAGTCACCCAGTACTGAGGAAGGCCAATCCAGCCCTGTGGAGAAGATCCATCTCCAGATATCAAGTACTTCGGACAAGATCCATGTCTAGGGAAGATCCATCCCTCAATAGTATCAACCGCACTCACTGAGGTGTGTACAGACTCCAGAGAGGCTCCTACAGCCAAGCGCTATCATAAATTAGTGTAACCACTGGGGCGTGCAGCCCGATCCCATAACTGTCACTCATAATTAGGCTCTCAGCCTCACTCAATCATCAATCTCTCCAGTCTCACTCATAGGATCACAATGTCATGAAAACTAGCCCGAAACAATGACATGATACATCAATAAATAACAACTGAGACTGAGATATGATATGAAATGAATGAATATGACTGAGTACGAAATATCAATAAAATCAGTAAGGTGACAGCAAGAAACGACCACTATGGGTCCCAGCAGTACCGGCATAAAGCCTAAGCATGATATCTAACATGATTAACAACTCAATTACTTTATCACATGATGAAAACATGGATATTAACAAGATAGAATCACTATACAGTGCCATAGAATCAACCAGGTCATAATTCTCACGGTGCACGCCCGCACGCCCATCACTTGTCATGTGCGTCACCTCAATACCAATCACAACCCTCAGAACCAAGTTTGAAAGTGTTACTTACCCCAATTCGGGCAAAACTCAACTCCAAAATGCCTTTGCCTCTCAAATCGGTGTCCAAACGTCCCGAACTAGCTCCAAGTAGTACAATACAATTGATATAGGCTAAGGGGATCATTTCCACAAGAAAAATACTAAATTATAACCAAAATTCAAAATCGGCTCAAACCCGGTCCCCGGGCCCACGTCTCGAAATCTGACAAAAATCACATAACCTGAAAGCCCATTCACTCACAAGTCTAACCATACCAAATTTACCCAAATCTGATAACAAAATCCCATTCAAAACCTCAAAAATCTTACTCAAGAACTCTTCCTCTTTTTCCCCAATTTTCCACTCCGAATCACAAAAAAGATGATGGCATTAAAGGCCTAATCATGGAATTTAGCTAAAACCAAGTAAGAATCACTTATCCCCAATCAACTCCTAGAAAAACCCCTCAAGAATTGCCCAAATCCGTGGACTCTAGCTCAAAATATGAAAAACGGGTTCAAACCCTCGTTTTTGAAATTTAACACTACTGCCCAGATATTTCTTCATCATGAACGCGGTCCTTCCCTAGCGTTCGCGTAGTACAAATGATTCTTCTGCTTAAAAACCCTCTTCGTGAATGCGTCCAACCAACCACGAACGTGATGCTTCGCTGACCCCTAACTCCGCGAACACGACTACCCATGCGCGAACACGTAGACCAAATGGCTGGGGTCCCCAGTTGCCTCACTCCTCTTCGCGAACACGTTACACTTCTCGCGTTCGCGATGCCTCTACTAACCACACCTCCGTGTTCGCGTCATCTTCTTCGCGAATGCGAAGAACAAAATCTTCCCAGCTTACAAACACCCTTCGCGAATGGGAGACTCCTCTCGCGAACGCGTAAGAGGAAACCAGAAGAACACACTAGCGATTATCAGCCAACAACCTAAGTCTAAAAATGATCCGTCAACCATCCGAAATTAACCCGAGGCCCCTGGGACCTCAACCAAACACATCATCAAGTCCCAAAACATCATACGAACTTAGTCGAATCCTCAAATCACCTCAAACGACATGAAAAACACGAATTACACAGGGATTCAAGTCTAATGAACTTTAAAATTTCCAAATTCTACAAACGACATCGAAACATATCAAATAACGTCCGATTGATCTCAAATTTTGCACACAAGTCATAAATGACACCCCACGAACCTACTCCAACTTCCGAAAATCCAATCCGACTCTGATATCAAAAAGTCCACCCTCGGTCAAGCTTTTCAAAATTCCAACTTTCACCAAGTCAAGCCTAATTCTACTACAGGCCTCCAAATCATAATTCGGACACGCTCTTAAGTCCAAAATCACCTAACTGAGCTAACGGAACTATCGAAAAACGAATTCGAGGTCGTTTATACATAAGTCGACATCCGGTCAACTTTTCCAACTTTAGCTTTCAATTAGGAGACTAAATGTCTCAATCACTCCGAAATCACCCGGACCCGAACCAACCAACCCAGTAAGTCATATAACAGCTGTAGAACACAAAAGGAGCAGTAAATGGGGAACGGGGCTACAACTCTCAAAATGACCGGCCGGGTCATTACAATGAGTAGATTTGGAATTCATTCTCTACTTTTCTTTCCTTAATAAATCAACTGAGAAAATAATAATGTACGGTACATCAACATACAAATTATAAATAAATTTCGTACAAATTAAATGCAAATTTGAATATCTACAACAATATACATAGTAAAAACTAATTCATACAACTAATTATATAGTTTACAACTTATTTACAACTTTCATACATTATTTCTACCGAATTAAATACAACTACAACATCATACAACTTAAATTCAATTTTCATATAAATTTTATACAATATATTTTTTGTATGTATTTTATATATGATTTGTATATATTTTGTAAGTGATGTGTTTTTCTTACTCTCTGAAATTCCAGTCAAAACTTTCTCTCTTAAAATAATTTTGACACATATCAACAACTTTTTCTAAAAAGATAGTATTTATAACTTAAATACAAATTTCATACAATGATTCATACATTATACGATTATATTTCAACTTTCATACAACATTCAAATAAAAATATATATAATTACAACAGAATACAACTTAAATACAATTTACATCAACTTTAATACAATTTCGTAAGTATATTGTATGTCATGTATTCACCAAACACCCTCAAAATTGAGATATAAACTTCAAAGAATATTTTCAATTATTTGCAACAGCACCCAATCCAAACAAACAATAGTTTTTGAAACTCAAATTCGAATTCAAAGCTTCGGAACTTTTTAATGGATGTAAATGGTGGAGAATCAAATAACTTAAAAATTTATTGATTGACAATTTCAATTCGAACACCATTTGTGCAATATGAAAGGAAATTGCTAAATTAAAACTCTATATTATAACAATTAAAATTCATTGATGAATTTCTTGAAAAAAATGGATATAAAGCAGAGAAAAACGAAGGAAGAAAATTGGGAAAAGAATAGAGAATGAGAGAAAGAAAAAGAGACGGAGAGAGAGAAAGAGAGAGCAGGGATGGGGATTCTTATTCAATTCCTAACATAAAGGGATACTCATTAATACTAATTTGTATATAATTGATAAATTGTATATGACCATGTAATTAAGTTAAAACTTGATTTTATATATATATATATATATATATATAGAGTATAGGAAGGTAAAAGTCTCTATTTCATTTAAGGCCTATCCAACATCCACCGTAGAAATGGATCTAAAGTGCCAACTTTAGCCATTGAAGCAGTTTTAATTGCTAAGCGAAGACCGTAATAAAAATATTCAGCTTGCAATTGAATTCTGATTATTGTATTTGATATTCCAAACGTCAATACCACACAAGAGGGGGGGGGGGAATGATTTGTGTGGTACCCAATTTTCGATCTAGAAGAACCTGGTTCTTCTAGGTGTTCTAACTACTACTGTTTGCAGAATTATAATACAGAAAATAAAAGAAAACACGGATTTTTACGTGGAAAACACCTGGCTCAAAAGGTGAAAAAACCACGACCTACTACTCAGTAGGATTTTCCCAAACTTCCACTAAAATCACTGAGCCAAAACTGCATTTACAAAACTCTTTGTAAACCTAAGGATTAACTCTAATCCCGTTGTGGCAACCAGCCTCTAACTGCTGCGACAACTTCAAGTTAACTCTAACTTGAATACTCAAAGTACCTAATACAATTGCTTCTATGAAAGCTGAAAGGTACAATATTAAAACACCTACTACAATTGAACTAGAAATAAAGAAAGACACATAAAACTCTTTATGGTGCTGGTTCTTCAATCTTGTTCATGTAGCTTCTGGTTTGCACACTTGAATCACACATGAACTGCTTGCAAAAAGCCTTGCTATTTTGCTCCCAATTCACGTTTAACTTCTGCGTTTTTGTGCAACAATTTAATGTGAGAACATCCTGCAATTTATAGAGTTAGTAGATGAAGAAATAACTAGAGTTCTGATGCAACTCTTCCTTGGTGGAAGAGTTCTAGTTGATTTCAACTTCTAACTCCTTCCCTATTTTGAATAGTGTTCTCTTTGATTAAGGAGTCCTTCTCCTTATCAATTATGCAACCTTTTCGATTAGGAGATATTAAATACACCAAGTTAAGCTTATCTCCTTCACGTGCATCCCACATGCTTGAATCTGCCCATTTTTGTGAACCTGAGGGATGGACCACTGGATGGACCTGGTTCATGTCTGAGTTCCTTTGTCAGTCTTCAAAACTAACCTTTACTTGGGCCAACAAATTCCCCCTTTTTGATGATGACAAACACTGTGCTTTTCATACACTTAGGCCCTGCCAGAACTCAGCTCAAACATCAACACAATGTTAGAAACATTTTTCCTTTATATCACTTATCATCAAGGGCCAAGTACATTAGGTTATAAACATCACTGTTCAAAGTGTAAACATCACTTGTTTAAAGCACAACCTCTTTTCCCCCTTTTGGCATCATCGAAAAGTTGCATAAAAAATGTGAGATAACCAGATTTTAAAACTTACTCATGGCTACTGAGGCTACTTCAAATGCAATCATGAATCAATCATCATAGATCAAGCTAAGAATTTTAACCATCAAAGAAATATAAACAAACAGTTAGAGCAAAAGGCAGTGAATTTCATTGATGATCGATAAGATTCTACCACAAAGCATAAGAAGAAATAAAAATACTGAAACCATGAGCAAAAGAAACAAAGTCCCGAATTGGGTCACTGGTTGATCTACACTAGGTTAGGATTTAAGGCTTGGAAGAGGTAGGGGCTGGGTTATTTGCTTGGAGAAGTTTCAGCATGTCTTGAAGAATTCCATCATTCTTCTCCTTTTCCCTTGCAAGTTCAGTTCTGAGAACATCTCTCTCAGATTCTACCTTAACCAATCGTGTCTTCAGCCTTGCTATCTCAATATCCTTTGCCTCACTCTCCTGTACCAAGACTCTGACTTTGCTATTGATAGGTGTCTTTTTAGATGAACCGGGTTCATTAAGAATGACATTGACTTCATAATCGCAAGCAGTATTAACCCCACTTCTT
The DNA here is from genome assembly GCF_001879085.1 of Nicotiana attenuata. Classification (NCBI taxonomy): domain Eukaryota; kingdom Viridiplantae; phylum Streptophyta; class Magnoliopsida; order Solanales; family Solanaceae; genus Nicotiana; species Nicotiana attenuata. Next base: position 454,136 of record NW_017670702.1, on the reverse strand, counting down.
CATAGGTACCTTGAAATGTGCAAGCACAGTTGTGAGAATGAAACCATCGGGAATGGCATGAGTTTTTGGTGCCATTGATAACTCTATCAGTAGGTCCGTGAGGGTTTCCTATTCAGATGGAACGGGTTCATCTATATTTTTGCCAAGTTGAACCAACCCCTCAACAGCTTCGCCAGACCCACTTCCCCCTGTTTTGCTCACACTCTCTTCTATTTCACTAAATTCCTCTCCCCAAACAACCATTGCACCAGTTTCTTTTATTATACCAACAGGAGTGGGTGAAGAATCAGCCACTCTTGTCCCCTTTCCCCTCACAGTACTCCTAGCTCCCTTGCTCTTTCTTTTTCATTTTTACCACCAACTTCTCCAGATTCTGTAGTCTCAACACCTGCTATAGATCCTACCAGTACAAATCTATTCTCTAAATTTGCAGCCACTTCAAAAATTATCTCAGGAGTAACTTTAGAATCAGAAGATACATGTTCAGTTTCAGAATACCTACTTTCTTCACCCTAAGTAGCAGAACTTAAATGAATCTTCAGATTTCTAAGATTCTTTCTTCCCAACCTGCTTTCAATTGCTTGTTTATTTTCTTGATCTCCTCTCCTTCAGCAAAAATCTTACGAGCCATCATCTTTACTCTACTTTTCTTAGAGACTGGTGTGATTGAAGCAGTGGTAGAAGGTGTGCAAGTGGTTTCCTGTGGTGGTGATGAAGGATTTTCAGAAGTGTTCTGGGCTAGGGTATGGAAGAGAAGAGGATTATATTGTGTTTGGCAGATGAAAGAAGAATGAGAGTTTTTTAACCGCTTGAGAGAGATGAAGTAAGAAATACACTAAAGCTGATCAATATACAAAGGAATAATTGATGGGGTAACTACAACTTTTCAGACTCTTAGAAGTTTTAATCAAACTGAAATTCAGCTTTGAAGAGACATTGGAGTGTATCCCTAGAATCTAGGTATTTCCATTCGGTTGGGACTCTTTTGAATAAGACTGGTTCACTTGTAACGGATAAGTCCAAAAAGGAGTTTGGTATTAGTATGACTCTGCTCATGATCCAAATATAGTTATTTCAAATTATGCAAAGTGTAGAAAACATACCGTGTTATCTTGATGAACCAGGTTCTTCACTGATAATTCTCTTGTGTGAGTCTAAATTTACCAAAATAGAGAAAATATCATTAGTGATTAATGAGTCATTTTAACACATGGCACAAGAGTATACTATGGAAAGTATGAAATTGAGCAAGATTTAATCTAAATTATACACAATTTACAGACTTTCTAACCAAATTTTTTTTTAATTTTTTTCATTCATTTTTTTTCGTTTAACCTTGAACTGGTCCTTTTAGGTGATCTTAATCATCCCTAATTCCAACCTGTTCCTCTCAAAGTGATCTCTACTTAAGGCTTTTGTGAAGATGTCAGCAATTTGCTTGTCAGTAGCACAAAACTCCATAGTGATCAAGCCTTTCTCATAGTTGTCCCTCAAAAATTGGTGACTAACATCTATGTACTTAGTTCTCTTCTGATGAACCAGATTCTTAGTCATACTAATAGCACTAGTGTTATCACAGAAAATAGGGATGCAACCAACTTTAATACCAAAATCCATCAACTGCTACTTGATCCACAACAATTGAGCACAATCATGAAGCAGCAACAACATACTTAGCTTCAGTAGTAGATAAGGCCACTAAATTTTGCCTTTTAGTAGCCCATGACACAGGACATGAACCAAGGAAGTGTGCCATACCTGGGTTGCTCTTCCTATCAACTAGAAAACCTGAAATCGAGCACAAAGACCTACACTGCACACAATGTCAGGTCTGCTAGTAGTGAGATATAAAAGAGAACCAATCATTCCCCTATACAACTTCTGATCAACAGATAAACCAGGTTTATCTATATCCAATTTCATGGATGTTGCAATAGGAGTGTCAATTCCTTTGGATGTTCCTTCCTGGTTTTGTTACTGAGGAATAGGTTCATGGACAGGTTCCCTTGAGGTTAGAGGATCAGTTCCTCTCTAGTCAGTTCCCCCTGTCATGTTGCCTGGGTGGAGGGACCTGTTCCATCACCTGTTCCTTCCAGTGATGCATCTTCAGGCTGGACTGTGGTTTCACCATTTGAATTTTTTATCAGCCCAATCTCTTCATTATCTTGTTCCTGCCTCTCAGAAAGAATGTTAGTTTTAAGAAAATAACATATATATGTATATATTTTTTACACACATAGTTCTTTTACTGTATATCTTATAAGCTTTACTATGTGAAGAATATCCCAAGAATACTCCCTCATCACTTCTGGGATCATACTTACCTAGGGAGTCTTTGCCATTATTGTGCACAAAGCACTTACATATAAATGCCCTAAGATGGGATATATTTACCTTTCTCCCTTTAAGTGACTCATAGGGAATCTTCTTAACAAGAGATCTAGTCATGCAACTATTTATGACGTGACATGCAAAAATTCAGCAAACTTAGCATTTTCAAATTCAGTTCCATGATCAGACCTAATTGATGCAGGATGATTACCTAGTTGTTTCTGAGTTTTTCTAACGAAAGAAGTAAACATGTCAAATGCTTCATCTTTAGATGTTAAAACCAATGTCCAAGTAAACCTAGAGTAATCATTGGACCACATATTTTTTACCACCTCTGCTTAATGTTATCATTGGACCACAGAGATCCATATGGACCAGTTCCATCGTCTGGTGATGCTTACCATTTTCTTGCATTTAAAAGAGGATCTTACCTGCTTCCCCCTTGCACAAGCCTCACAAACTTTGTCTTCCTTGAACTTGATGTTAGGCAGCCCTATCACCAGATCCTTGGAGACTAATTTGTTGAGTTGACTCAGACTTTCATGTCCAAGTCTCTTGTGCCAAAGGAGGGGATCATTGTCCAACACACTTAAGCAAGTGAGTTCATCTTCTGAAAGTGTGGACAAATCTATAATGCATGTATTGTTTACTCTTTTTCCCTGCAAAACAATCTTGTCGGTGGTAATATTAATCACAGAATATTTGGTAGTGGTGAATGCTACCAAGTTACCTTTATCACATAATTGCGATACACTGATTAGACTTTACTTTAGTCCATCTATCAAGTAGACATTCTCAATAGAGTGATAAACAGTCTTACCTACCTTTCCAACCCCAATGATCTCACCTTTCTTCCCATTTCCAAAGGAGACATTACCTCCTTTGAGGTCCTCAAGTGAAAGGAACTGGTTCTTGCTTCCTGTCATATGCTTTGAACAGCCACTATCCATGTACAATATTTGGCTGCTCCCTTTCACTTGGACCCATAAAAGGAAATCAGGGGTTAGTCTTAGGAACCCAAACTAGTTTGGGTCCCTTTCTATAGGCAAAAGGGTGAATCAGATTCTTTTTAGCTCAACCTGGCAACCTATTTTTCTCTTGAACAAATTCTTTATTCTTTTTACTAGCCTTTTCTTTTTGCAATACATTCAGATTTATAGTGACCAGTTTTACCACAGTGTGTGCAAATTATGTTCTCAGGAAGTGTGAGGTACTTACTTTTAGGATCCCACTTAGATGCAGGGGTCCCATAGCCAAGTCCTCGCTTATTGCTACTATGGTGTTCGTGTAGCCATGAAAGTGCATCGGAGGACCTATTCCATTTACAGGTTCTATCTAGCTCATGCTTAACCTTGTTTAGATCCTCCTTAAGGACTCTTATCTGCTCATCTCTTTTGTACAACTCATCTTTCATTTTTCCTACATTTTCTTCTAAAGTGAGTTGTGTGTGATTAGATTCCTTTTTACCAGTTCCTAATTTCAATTTTAGATTTTCAGATTTAAGCTCTAGGACTGTGGTGTCAAGTTCATGAACCTGGTTCTTCAACTCAGCATTTTTACTATCACTTTCACTAGTCCTAAGTTCCAGGTTTTTGCACTTAGCTTTCAGAATCACACACTCCTAAGAAAGTTGTTCCTTTTCATTGTTTATAACCTCAAATTCATCAATGAAATCTAGAAGTAACTCAACGAGACTTTCTTTAGACAAAAATTTAATCTTGTTTTTGAGATGAATTATACTTACCTCAGATTCCTCATCGGATTTCCCAATTGCCATAAGTGCTTGTTCATCTCCATCTTCATCTTCTGAGTCATCATCTGAGCTTTCACCTTAAGCAGAAACCATAGCCTTTGTTGATCCTTTGTTCTTCTTGTGATGAACCTGTTCCTTCTTCCTGTTCCTTCGTTCAGCTCTTTTCTTTTTCCATTCAATTTCCCATTGAGGGCAGTTTTTGATGTGGTGATCAGTCTTCCCACACTTGTAACACCCCTCATTAGTTTGTTTTTCAGGAACCCTTGGTTTGTTGTTGCTTCCACTTCTTGAAGGACCATTTTCTCTCATTAGGTACTTCTTGAAATCCTTTGTGATCATGGTCATTTCATCCTCCTCTAGATCAGCACCTTCAGTGATTCTGAATGCCATGCTCATTTCCTTCTTGGGTGCATCCATCTTCATGGTTTGCCTTCTAAGTTCATAGGCAGTGAGATTTCCAATTTGCTCATCCAATTTAAGAGTGGCAATGTTCTTTGATTCCTGAATAGCTGTGATTTTGCTTTCCCAAGAGATTGGCAGTACCCTTGTCAAAATCTTCTCAACTTTGTCTTCTTCAAGAATAACCCTTCCAAGAGACTTAAGTTCATTTGTCAGTGTGGTGAACCTTGTATACATCTCTTGGATGGTTTCCCCTTCCTTCATGGTGAAATTCTCATATTGAGAATACAGCAGTGTTCCTCTAGACAACTTCACTTGAGGTGTTCCTTCATGTGCAACTTGCAAAGTATCCCATATTTTCTTAGCAGTGGTACAACTTTGAATTCTGCTGTACTCGTCTGGACCCAGTCCACACACAAGCCATTTCTTGGCCTTAGCATTTTTCTCCCATTTTCTCAAATCTTCAGCAGCACAATGAGCCCTTGTCTTTGGCATTTCCACTCCTTCCTCATTTTTCATTGTAGTTGCCAAAGCACCATCGGTGACTATGTCCCAGAGTTCATAGTCTTCTCCTATGATGTGATCCTTCATCCTATTCTTCCACCATGAGTAATACTGTCCATTGAATAGTGGAGGCCTGGCAGTGGATTGCCCTTCCCAGTTCCCAGGTGGTGCACTCATGTTGATCTTTTCCTAAGGTGTTAGCCTCTTCAAGGATAACCCGCTCTGATACCAATTGATGTTCCAAACGTCAATACCACACAAGAGGGGGGGGGGGTGATTTGTGTGGTACCCAATTTTCAATCTAGAAGAACCTGGTTCTTCTAGGTGTTCTAACTACTACTGTTTGCGAAATTAAAATACAAAAAATAAAAGAACACACAGATTTTTACGTGGAAAACACCTGGCTCAAAAGGTGAAAAAACCACGACCTACTACTCAGTAGGATTTTTCAAAACTTCCACTAAAATCACTGAGCCAAAACTGCATTTACAAAACTCTTTGTAAACCTAAGGATTAACTCTAATCCCGTTGTGGCAACCAGCCTCTAACTGCTGCGACAACTTCAAGTTAACTCTAACTTGAATACTGAAAGTACCTAATACAATTGCTTCTATGAAAGCTGAAAGGTACAATATTAAAACACCTACTACAATTGAACTAGAAATAAAGAAAGACACATAAAACTCTTTATGGTGTTGGTTCTTCAATCTCGTTCATGTAGCTTCTGGTTTGCACACTTGAATCACACACGAACTGCTTGCAAGCTATTTTGCTCCCAATTCACGTTTAACTTCTGCGTTTTTGTGCAACACTTTAATGTGAGAACATCCTGCAATTTATAGAGTTAGTAGATGAAGAAATAACTAGAGTTCTGATGCAACTCTTCCTTGGTGGATTTCAACTTCTAACTCTTTCCCTATCTTGAATAGTGTTCTCTTTGATTAAGGACTCCTTCTCCTTATCAATTATGCAACCTTTTCGATCAGGAGATATTAAATACACCAAGTTAAGCTTATCTCCTTCACGTGCATCCCACATGCTTGAATCTGCCCGTTTTTGTGAACCTGAGGGGTAGACCACTAGATGGACCTGGTTCATGTCTGAGTTCCTTTGTCAGTCTTCAAAACTAACATTTACTTGGGCCAACAGTATTTATCTAAGGTTTAAAACTTCTTCTTTGACAGTTGCACTTGTAAGTACATGCTCAGTTTTATTACAATTTTTTTTGGGTCAACTTTTATTGCTTATAACTAACTTACCATTTTCTTGTCAGTTGTATTATTTTGATCGTACATTGAAGATTGAAAACTGCTCATGGACCCTATCATTAAGTAGTTTAGGTGTTTCTAACAAAGGTAGTGTATTCTAATGGCAAACTTGAGACATTCTTGTTAAACAGGCAATTAAAAAACATGTTTGATTTATATTTCCCTGACATTTAGGCAATTTAATAGTAGTTTAATTTGGGGGATAAACAACATTTATAGTTAATCAATTTGATAGTAGGAACATCTTTACTCGGAGTTATTGTGTCATACTACTAGTCATACCCAGGTGATGCACGATCAATATTAAAAAATATTGATTAAATTAAATTGTGATCGACGTTGTTTGAACATAATAGATCGAATTGCTTTAATAAATTTTAACTCCCATATTATTTGTCAATATGATATACCCAATAATAGAATCTCTAATTAAAGGAGACTTATATAACCAACGAATAACTCTTTTGTTCTATATTTTTTTAAATTATATTATCCAATATTTAGTACTATCGCATTGTTAATAGAAATTTTTATTGGCAATTACTTTGTTTAATATATATATACTCTCAGAATATTTTTTTATTATATAATATCCTATTATTCTCAATAATATTGTCTGAATTTTAATGAATAAATATAATTTTATTTTAATCTAAGAGATGAGTAGTTATGTACTAACAGATAATAATACATAGATAACTAAGAGCCTGTTTGGCCAAGTTTTTATGAGGTCATAAGTATTCTTTTTTGTCAAAGAAAGTACTTATTTGAGAATATAAGGTGTTTGGCCAAAACAGATGTAACGATCCGTCCGGTCGTTTCAAGAGTTATAGCTCCGTTTCCCTATTTTCTGCTTCTTTTGTGTTCTACAGCTGCTATATGACTTACCGGGTTGGTTGGTACGGGTCCGGAGAGATTTCATAGTGAATTGAGACACTTAGTCTCTTAATTGAAAGCTTAAGTTGGAAAAATTGACCGGATATCGACTTATGTATAAACGACCTCGGATTTGAATTTTGATGGTTCCGTTAGCTCCGTTTGGTAATTTTGGACATACGAGCATGTCCGGAATGTGATTTGGAGGTCCGTAGTAGAACTAGGCTTGAAATGGCAAAAGTTGGAATTTTGAAAAGTTTGACCAAGAGTGAACTTTTTGATATCGCGGTCGGATAGGATTTCCGAAAGTTGGAGTAGGTTTGTGGTATCATTTATGACTTCTGTGTAAAATTTAAGGTCAATCGGATGTGATTTGATAGGTTTCGACGTCGATTGTAGAATTTGAAAATTTCGAAGTTCATTAAGCTTGAATCCATGTGTAATTCGTGTTTTTGATGTTGTTTGAGGTGATTTGAAGATTCGACTAAGTTCGTATTGGGTTATCAGACTTGTTAGCATTTTGGTTGAGGTCCCGGGGGCCTCGGGTTGATTCCGGATGGTTAACGGATCAAAAGTTGAAGTTGAGTGATTGCTGAAGTGAACTCTCCTGGTGTAATCGCACCTGCGGAGCTTTGATCGCAGGTGTGAGATCGCAGGTGCGAGCTGAGGAGCGCAGATGCGACCAGGCTTGGGGAGGACTGTGGTCGAAGGTGCAAATATTTTTCCGCACCTACGTGGTCGCAGGAGAGGAGTGACGTGCGCAGAAGTTCCACACCTGCGGCTGCGCAAATGCGGGGGAGAGGACCGCAGAAGCATTGGCCCAGCTCCAGTGGTTCATCGCAGAAGCGGTATTTTGGTCACTTCTACGACACCGCAGATGCGGTTAAGTGTCCTCAGAAGCGGAAGTGCTAGACAGAAAGTTAAATACAAGTGTTCATGATTTTGGCTTCATTTCAAACATTTTGAGCTCGGGTTTGGCGATTTTTGAGAGGATTTCCGAGGGGATTCTTGAGGTAAGTCCCTTGTGCTCGTTTTTGATTAATAATCTTGTTTCCGCATTGATTTTCTCAACTAATTGGTGTGTATTTAAGGTGTAAATTGGAGGTTTGAGGCTAGGGATTTGGAGAATGAATTTTGGGGTTTTGAATGACCATTTGATGTAGGAATTTGGTAAATTGGTTATGGTTAGACTCATGAGTGAATGGGCTTTCGGATTTTTGTAACTTTTGTCGGATTTCGATACGTGGGCCCGGGGGCCGGGTTTGAGCCGATTTCGGATTTTGAGCTATAATTTCGTGTTTTTCTTGTGGAATTGATTCCTTTAGCCCGTATTGATTGTATTATATTGTTTGTGGTTAGATTCGGGATATTTGGAGGCCGACTCGCGAGGCAAAGGCATTTTAGAGTAGAGTTTTGCTCGGATTGAGGTAAGTAATAGTTTAAAATCTAGTCCCGAGGGTATGAAACCCCACATTTTTTGTTATGTGATTATTTTGGAGGTGACGCACATGCTAGGTGACAGGCGTGTGGGCGTGCACCGTAGGGGTTGTGACTTGGTCCGTCCCGTGAAACTATGAAGTTGAATAGCTTGTTGTTAGCTACATGCTCTCCCTGAGTTATAGAAATTTGACTGAAATTCATGTTATAAATCATGCTTAGGCTATATGATGTCACCGTTAGGACCCGTAGACGTCGTGTACTTGTTGAATTAGCTGCTATTTGCTGTCTTGTACTCAGTCACGATTTTATTTGCGTATCATATCTCCATCTCTTCTCGTACCTTGTTGATACATGTTATTATATCTGTTTGGGTTGATTTGTATGATTTTTGAGAGCCCCATAGACTGGAGAGGTTGGTAACTCAGTTAGGGCCTAAGGCCAAGCTGCGAGCTATGTGCGTATATATGTATCGGGTTGCACGCCGCAACGAGCCTTAGGGATATATATATATATGGATCGGGTTGCACGCCGCAACGAGCCTCATGGCTATTTATATATTATGGATTGGGCTGCAGGCCGCAGCAATATAGCGTTTGGGCTGAAAGAGCCCCTCCGGAGTCTGTACACCCCCAGTGAGCGCAGATACCTATTGAATGTGAGTGTTGAGGGCTGAGAGTCGAGTGATTGAGCTATTGAGAAAGATTGAGTGACTGTTGCCCTGAGAGGTTATACTTGTTTTCATTTTTGCTGCACTTAGGTGGTATATGCCACTGTTTTGAAATTTCTGGAAGATATTGTATGTGATTTTACCTTAACTTGGTAATGTGTAACTGATTTGACTTAAATTGCCGGAATTGAAAGCATGTCTACTTTCTTGCTGAGATTACTGAAATGAACTGTAATTGTGTAGCTCGTCACTATCTTTCAGTTCCTTATGTATTATTGTTACTTACTGAGTTGGTTGTGCTCACGCTACACCCTGCACTTCACGTGCATATCCAGGTGTTTCCGGACACGGTGGGCGTTGATCTCGTGCACGGTTGATTGTCGGAGATTTACGAGGTAGCTGCCCAGTGTTCACAGTCCTTGTTTCTCTTTCCTTGTCTTTTTTTTCTTTATTTATATTTTGATACAGACTCTTGTAGACACTATTTCCTAGACCTGTTGTTTAGATGCTCATGACTTAGTGACACCCCGATGTTGGGGCTATTTTCCGCACTTATGTTTGGGTTTACCCGTTTTTATGAAAAAATCCGGTTAGTTTTAAATTTCTCAATTCATTTTCTATTAAATGTTGGAAGCGTTTTGGAAATGTCAGCTTGCCTAGTACCACGATAGGCGCCATGACGAGGGGTTATGATTTGGGTCATGACAAGAGGTATCAGAGCCTAGGTTACATAGGTCTCACGAGTAATAAGTATGTTTAGTAGAGTTTTACGGATCGGTACACAGACGTCTGTACTTATCTTCGAGAGGCTGCCGAACCCTTAGGAAACTTCACATTCTTGAATTCTTGTCGTGCAAATCTATTGATTCTGCTAACTAAACTTCTGTTATTCTATTCTCTCACCGATGGTGAGGACACGTACTACTGGGCAAGACGGACAACCACCAGTACCACCAGTCAGGGCCGCAAGAGGCCGAGGTCGCGGTAGAGGCCGCGGTAGGGGTAGAGGTGCAGCTCGCATAGCAGCGAGGGAAGCACCTTGATCTCTACCAAACTCACACCACAATTAGGTAGTGAGGCGGTCGAAGCAATAATAAACCCAACACGAGTCGGGATCAAATCCACAGGGAGTTAGAATTTGGATTAGGTATATAACTAGAGTAAATGTATGATGTGCCTTAGATTGCACTTCCACATATTCATTGGTTGTTTCTATTTCTAATAATGAATGCAAGTAATAAACTAGAAGACAATGTTTTTAGTTTGGTTGTTTTTCAAAGGATAAAGGAATCTAGGATCGTGACTTCCACCTAGGTGGCTACCTAACGAGTTACTATAGGGCAAGTTTGATTTATTGGGGTCGTGGTATAGAAGTCACACGCAATTTCTCACTCTATACCTCTCGGTAGTTTGAGTGATTTTGCCCAATTTGGCTTTCTCAAACCCCTATGGGTATTGCACAAATCAAGTGATATATGCTCAAGCCGAGTCTTAATATCTCTAGATTTGACCCTTTAATTGGGGCTCTCAATTTCTTGAGTTCACCCCAATTCCTTGTTAGCCAAGTTTTCCTAAACCTAGTCTCTCTTTCTCAAGCAAAGACTAGGTCAAAAATGCATGAATCAATGTTTGCAACCATTAATTCTAGGATTTAAGCATAAACAAGGCTAAATATCACCAATCCAATCACAAACAAGCCCTAAAATTAAATACCCATTAAGTACCCACACTATGGTTGAGCCACAACCCTAGCTAAAGATTTAGCTACTCATGAAAAATAAAGAAATGCAAGAAGAAATTAAGATAGAATGCATAATCATTGATTAAACAAACAAAATCTAGTGTTAAGAAGTCAATCTAATACAAAATTACTCAAAGAAGTAAAGCAAACCGCTCAGGTGCACCTCTGCAAACTAAACTTAACCTAAAAATGACAAAAAGTACTATTTATACTAAGCTGAAAATATCTGACAAAAATGCCCCTGCAAAGGTTGTGCGGCCGCATAATTCTGGTACTGTCCGCACAATGGGTTTATGAGGCCGCATAAAAGTGTTGCGGTCCGCATTCTTGGGAACTTGGTCTTGGTACTTGGGGTCTTCTGCAGTCTGCATAAAAATGGTTGCGGCCGCACCAAAGTGATGCGGTCTGCACTTCTCTATTTTTCAGCTCTCTGAATCTCAATCCTGCAATCCCTTTTATAATGGATGCGGCCGCACTTATCCTCCTGTGGCCGCACAATTTCAGTGCGGTCTGCACTCCCTGAGCTGGCCAAAACATACTCTCTGAATCTCCTTCTGCGGCCGCACTAGAATTATGCGGTCCGCACTGCTACCCCTTTTTGCCCTGTTTTGATTCTTGTCCACTTTTGATTGCTTTATGAGTTGATCTTGACTTCTTTGGCTCGTTTTCCAATATTCCTGCAATTAAACACATTACGTTAGTTTTCAGGAATACCTTGAAGCATTTTTGGGCTAAAACGGAAGTAAAAGAGAGCAAATAAGCGGTCAAAATCCCTACTTATCAACTCCCTCAAACTTAAGCTTTTGCTTGTCCTCAAGCAAATAAGGCAATTCCCACCTCCACTAGAAAAAGGGATATATCAGCTAGCCTAAGGTGAATCAATTACACATCAATTGGGACCAACAGTTACCCACAACACATATGCATTATCAACATCGCAATGATTGACCTTTTGAGCACAATAGTTCTAGTGTGAGTAGAGCATCAAGAGTTGACTCTATTCATCAAGGAAGCTCGCTCTTTCATGTAGGTCATTGTGGATCCCAAACTCCTCCTCCTCTACTCTCCATTAGCAAATCTCACTTTAGAATGTAGCATTCAACGCAAGGATTGTGAAAAGTACGCCATCTCTCTCAAAAGAATGTCACCAGTCCGGCATTAAGTACCATAAGCTTGCCCCTAGTGTAAATCACCACTAATGTAAGCTCACTCAACTTGAAATCATGTAGGGCTTTTGTGGGATCTAATGAAGGCTTTTTGATCAAGGTAGGACTTGTTGGAATAGAATGGTTTCATCTTTCCTTAAGCACTCCTTTTTCTCTTTTTGGCTCATACTTTCTCGACTATTTGAGTCATTTTCTTCTTCCTCGGGGGAACTAGAGAGACGTAACGTCGCTCTTTCTTGATCATGATATTCATTTTTCTCCTTTTCTATTTACTTCAGCCTTTCTTTATTTTGAATTCCCTTCAACTCTTCACTTTATTCGCTTTTTTTTTTGGCATTTTTCTTTTTGTTCTTTACCTTTTTTTCTTTGCCTTCCCTTTTCTTCATTTCTTTCTCTCCTTTGTGCCTTTCATCACTTTCATACTCCTCTTCTCTCCCCCAAACTTATGTTTTTGCCAATTGTTTATAAAGAATGCTAAGGAAAGATCGGGTGCCAAGAGAGGGTCAATACAAAACGGATGAAGGCTTGTAACGTTGTTATTGAAAGAAAAAGGGCTTTGGCTTAAACGGGTTGACTAGGGATATCACATTGGTAGGCTATGGAAGATTTCAAAGTTCAATTTGGATCAAGGAGAGCCTACTATCATTTCTCAAGCCAAGCTACACTTAGAATTTTGCCTAGACAAACATTCGGGGCAAGTTCTAGACTATTAGCACAGGTACTTGGACTTGTAACTAAACATCTCACCTCTCACGCTTCTGGATTGCTAAAGAGAACAGAGTCGAGGGCCCACAACAACACTAGCTAAGATTGAGAATCACAAGTGGCTTGATTTGAACCACTCGATGACTGCTTATGTCAACACAAGTGTCAAAAGAGTCACAACTAGAGCTATTTTCTGCCAACAACTTGTCTTTAACCATACAATCATAGGAAAATGTGTTGGTACCAAGTGAAGCATGCTTGAGACCCCTTATATTCATTACTACTATATTTACCAAAACATAAAAGAAAACGGACTCAATCCCTTAAGAAGGTTGTCACACCATCCATCGTTGGGAAGAGCCACACGGTTCACACATAATCCACCTTTGGAAAGAACCGTGGAATTAAGAAAACTAAAGGCTTATTGTTCACTCAAAACGTAAAAAGAAGCTAGTAATATTACAGCCAAAATGTAAAAATACTCAGAATAGACCCCCCCCCCCCCCCAAATGAAAAATAAGCATTGTCCCCAATTCTTAACAAAAATAAGAACAGAGAAAGGATAGAGAGTTAAGAGAACTCCCTATGTGGTCTTAGTCTGCATAGGATCCTCAGCAACCTCAGCCTCAAGCTGTATCTCATCATCACCCGGCTGAGGGACAACTGGGTTCCTGAGCATCTGGATCATCTCCTCAGCAGTGTGAGAAGTGGCAACCAACTCATCAGACTGGCCAGCTGCTGCCTCTGGTGCTGCTTGTGCTGCTGGGACTAAAGTCTCCAAAAGCAGGTCCAATGACAGATCTCCGGCAAATGCAATCTTCGTGACCTCCTTTCTCAACTTGTCCACGGACCTCTTCAATGCTTGAAACTTCTTCATCTTTTTGACTTGCTTGCTCAAGTCCTCAATGACCTTCCCATGCGCCACCAAAGTATTCGTAATGGTCTTCTGGTTTTCCAGGATCTTCATTAATATTTCCTCCACTGACGGAGGTACTTGTGGCTCTGCTGGGGCTGAGGACTGTGCTGCAACAGCACTGATATAGCAATCAGCTTTGTAGTAGCTGCCTGCATCCAATTGTTAAAACTCGCCAATGTTTGGGAGACTTGCAACACAGTATGAGGATATGTAGATGAAGCCGGCACTGGCAATGGCACTTATAGTCTAGCAGAAGTAAGGGGTCCGGCAGATGAAAATGGGGGCATAGCTGCTGTCCCGGTGGAAGTACCGGTTGCTGTGGAAGGCTCGGCAGCTGCATCAGTAACCACTATCACTGGCTCTTCAGACTGGCCAGTGGAGGTAGTAGCTTTTCCTTTGAATTTATGGTTGTCATCTCCCTGGAGGTGGTACCATAAGAAAGGCTTCTTAGCCTTCACCTTGGTGTCATAATGCTTCGGCTCCACCCCTTGATCCTTAAAGTACTCAATGAGGAAGTTCGGGTACAGATAGGATCTCTTACCCTTCTGGACAGCTAAAGTGATGTTGGTGGACATGATGGCAGCAACATTTTTTGGATACCCTGCCATAATTGAAGCCACCAAGACTGCACGGGGAAGTGGGACCACGTTTTCATTGAGTCATGGGTCGATGCGGCTATACACAAATGTTTTGCCACCCTTTTACTTCAAAGTTTAGGGTGGCCCAGAAGATTGGAACCCCTGCTGTGAGCCACGGAGGTGTTGACCCTGGGATTGCCAGAATCTCAGCCAACCACGGACGAGCTGCATCACCCATAGCTAACTTCTCCAAATACTGCACTCATTCCACTTCTTCAAACCCCACATATTGGTTCAGTGCACATGAGTCAAATCGGATCTTCAGATTCCGCACTTTGGTCACCTTCGTTTGCTATTTGATGTGAGCAACACTTGCGCAGAATTCCTTGGCCGGGTATTCATTTGCATCTAGGACACTAGTGGTGAACCATTTCCAACCTTTCCGCTCTTGAAATTGTCTAAGGACATTGGGGTTGTGCTTGTTCTGGTCTTTCATTAAGAACTGTCGCTCAAGAGTGAGCAACCTCTGTGGCCACTATTCCCTAAACTTGGCGAAGGCATTGGCACTAACAAATTTGTCCTCCCATATCTCCGGCCTCCTTGATATTTCTAACCCCAGCACTGCAGTATCGCCCCCTCTCCCATCATCTGGAACATCATCATCATCTAAGTTTATTGGAGCAGGGGGAGCATGTGCGAAAGAGGGCTCAGAGTCTTGGCTGCCCTCTTCCGAACCCTCAGACGAACTGGCAGCTAAAGAAGACTCATCGACCAAATTAAATCTCCATGGGAAGTGTTGTGATTGGGCTTCTTGTTGTGATTGGGCTTTCGGTGGTGCTTGCACGGAGTTACCCTCAGAAGCTTTCCCGTATGGGACGTACTCACTGGTCTCCGAGGTGTCAGGGGCTCTATTGGCTGTTGCTTTCTTGCTGATAACCTTTTGGATTGCTAGGGGTAGATTGCTTTTGCCTCGACCCCGGCCTCGGGAGGGTGCTTCCCTCCCTTGTGGTGTATCTCATCTACCACGTGAACGAACCATTGTCTGCACACATAAGAACTAGAAATCAGTAACAATTAAAGCTTATAATGCATGCTTAAACATAATTGGAAGTTGTAGGAAATCCTTCTTAGAAAGGGCAGTGCAAACTACACAAAAGTGAGTGCGGCCGTAGACTGCCCATTGCGGACCACAAAAATGGGTGCGGCCGTAGAGTGCCCATTGCGGACCGCACAAAAATGAGTGCGGCTGCAGAGCCCTAAGTTCAGACTACTGGGGTCTCTGAAGTTCCATCATTACGGACCACACAAAAAAGAGTGCGACCGCACAAGGCCATTGCGGACCGCACAATTTTGAGTGCGTCCGTATAAGTCAAGCTCACCTTTTGCCTAACTTAGAGGACTGCGGATCGCACAAAAGTGTGTGTGGCTGCATAGCCTCTACAGCAGACCGCACAAAAATGTGTGCGGCTGCACAACTCAAATTTTTGTGGCACTGACCTAGGGTTCATGCATTTTTGTTCTCTAATTGACATGGTTTTAGCAATCAAACCTCATTAGCTAATTACCCAGACCCCAATTAACGTTCAACAAGCTACCCACATGATTTTAAGCAAAACAACGAAACACTGACATTTTTGAGCATGTAATTAATCCTAAATCTTAGAACAAAAAAACAAAAGAGGAAGAATCTAAATAGGAAATTAACATACCAGTAATGAAGATACAAGTGATGAAGTGAGGGGCAAGTTTGAGAGCAAATGGGAGGTTTACTGTGCAATCTTAGCTACAAGGCTCAAAAAGGTCGAAAAGTGTAAACAAATGCAAGAGGCCCTATTTATACTTTTACCCGTGGGACCCAGTTTTTTACCTGAGTGCGGCCGCACAATTTCGATGCGGACCACACTCCTTACCTACCTTTGAGACGACTGGCTGCGGACCGCACAAAAATAAGTGCAGTTGCAGCATCAGTGCGGACTCAAAGGGCCCACTCCATTTTGATTTCAACTTGCCCGAAAACATCCTCAACTGGGTATTGAGCAATAACACAAGATCACCTTCTTTGAACTCCTTGTTGTGGATATACTTGTCATGGAGGTACTTCATCTTCTCCTTGTAAAGGGATGAACTTGTGTAGGCATGATACCGGAATTCATCAAGCTCATTCAAATGTGCCACTCTTAGGTTTGCATCGATATCCCACTCAAGGTTCAACTTTTTCAACGCCCACATGGCCTTATGCTCAAGTTCTACCGGAAGATGACACGCCTTCCCAAACACCAATCGATATGGAGACATCCCAATCGGCGTCTTGTAGGCCGTCCTATAAGCCCAAAGAGCATCATCAAGTTTTCTTGACCAATCCGTTCGGGTGGCATTCACAGTCTTTGACAAAATACTCTTGATCTCCCGATTGGAGACTTCAACCTCTCCACTTGCTTGAGGATGGTAGGGGGTTGAGACTTTATGAGTGACACCATACTTTGTGAGTAGGGTATCAAAAGCACGGTTGCAAAAATGCGAACCCCTATCACTAATAATGGCCCTCGGAGTACCAAACCTTGTGAAGATGTTCTTTTTCAAGAATTCCACCACACTTCGAGCTTCGTTGTTGGGTAAAGCCACGGCTTCAACCCATTTTGACACATAATCCACAGCTACCAAAATGTAAGTATCCCACAAGAGCTCACGAATGGTCCAATAAGATCAATACCCCAAACATCAAAGATATCAATCTCTAAAATGGTGGTAAGGGGCATCTCATTCTTCTTAGAAATCCCACCGGCCCTTTGGCATTCAGCATAATGCTTGACAAGCTCACTAGCGTCCTCTTAGAGGGTAGGCCAATAGAATCCACAAGTCAAAACCTTTGTAGCCGTTATAGCTCCACCATGGTGACCACCATACGATGAAGAGTGGCAAGCTTCAAGAATTCCCATTTGTTCTTCTTCCGGCACACATCGCCGGATCACACCATTGATACATATCCGGAAAAGATACGGCTCATCTCGATAGTAATCCAAGCAATCCCGTTTGTGATTCTTCCTTTGGTTTGAAGAGAACTCATTCGGTACAATGCCACTCACAAGATAATTGGCTAGATCGGCGAACCATGGCATTCAGGTCGTTGAAATGGATAGGAGTTGCTCGTCGGGAAATGACTCATTGATCTCAAGGCCGTCATGTGGCCTCCACTCCTCCAAACGAGACAAGTGGTCCGCCACTTGATTCTCACTACCCTTGCGGTCTTGAGATGGTCCGCAGTCAGGAGCGGGTAGAAATGTTGGCCAAGAGTCCTCACGGACCGGGTGGTTTTAGCAGTGTTCCTTCTGGCGGTTAGTTCCACCACCGCAGGGGTCGTCCTTATAGGCATGCTTAGACGGCTCGTCCAGTTCACCGTGGTAAATCATCTGGCCATGGTTCTCACAGTTCTCATCAGGGTCACTCATCTCTCAGTGCCCTTCAGCTCAGAGTTCGTCCCGTGCTCCATCGGTTTAGGGCTCATATGTGCCGGGTCCTTCTACCAGTTATGTCGGCGCTCGGGGCTTCCTTCAATCCCCACCACCAGCACCAGGGAGTTGCTATGAGTATGGAGAGTTTGGTAATATCAGGAGGCAGTGTCCCCACCTAGTGGGACGTCCAGCTCAGCAGAGGAGCCAGCGTACGACTTCAGCACCAATTACTTCACCACCCGCCCAGCCAGCTCGGGGTGGAGCTCAGTTAGCTAGGGGTCGCCCTAGAGGGGGAGGCCGATCAGGTGGCGATTGTCACACCTCCTTGTTCCACCCGAAAGGGCGAGGGGAGTTTTTCTAATTTAAGTGACAATCGAAACGGGATTATTTATTTAAGTTTAGAGTCACCACTTGGGATAATTTATGGTGTTCCAAGTCACCGGTTTAAAATCCAGAATCGAGGAAGATTGACTCTGTTACAGTCCGCGAAACACAGAAATCCGGGTAAGGAATTCTATTTACCCAGGAGAAGGTGTTAGGCATTCCTGGGTTCCATGGTTTTATCACGGTCGTCAACTATTATTAATTGGCCTAATTATCTGATTAATTATTTTAAAACCTACGTGCATTTTTAACTTTTTAACCGCTTTTGGTATTTATGAAATTATTTTCTGGAACAAGGCACGATTGTCGTACACTTGTTGTTTTGGTGCACATTACAAACCGTGTCACATAAAATGCACCCGCGATCTACAACATGTTTATTTTATTAATAGTTCGATGTTGTGATCGGGTCACATGAGATGTGCACTCGGCTTTGAAAATTACATATCACAACTACGTCACGGGAATCGTACCTGTAGCCATGATGATTTATTATTAGAAAAAAAATGGGCCAGCATCATATTATCATAAAACGGGCCTGGACATATAATTTGCTACAAGACTATATTCCATATTTACATTATGTAGACCCTTAACAAATCTGAAAATCGAACAGATAGCTTCACATTTTTGGAAGCAAATTCCCATAACCCATTTTTGTTAGAAGAAGGAGGTGAATTTAACCCCAATTCTACTGAACAATTAAGTCTACGTAAAATAGCAAACAACTCAGCATTCTTAGAGATTCATTAGTCTAAATTTTAAACAAAATAAAATGAACTAATCAAAATAGTAGACTAATGAACAGAACCATTACAGCATATCAAACAAAATTAAACAAGAAAACTCACTCAAAATATTCGAATAGTTGGGTAAAAAGAAAACGAAATGAACCTCTATAACCGTATTTGCTTTCGAATCAGTGAAATGGACATTTTATTGGTGAATCCAAAATTGCAACTCAAAACACGAACCGGAGAATGACCATGAACGGAATAGGGACTCGACGACCTCGAATGTCTTCAACGCTCAACTCCGAACAAACTCACCAAACGAGCTTCACAATGTACTCAAACAATAACCAGCGATTTTCCTTTTAGCACGGTAGTAGTGTGGAGTGAAGGAGAAGATGTCTTGGAGATGAATGTTGAAGAAGAGGATCCAGCGTGTTTTTTTTTTCGTGCGTGTCACCTCTGTAACTCTTAGGTCTAGTGTGTTTTCAGTGAAGAAGATGATGAGGGGTTGTCGGCGTGGTGGAGGAGTTAGGGAGGCTGGTTTCCGGAGATGGGAGAGGGGTCGCCGGTTCTGTCGTTTGTTTTTTGGATGGGGAAGAAGAAGCTTAGGGTGTTTTTTAGGTTGAGATGAAGGAGCAGCAGTGGCGGTTCCTGTTGGCTTAGGAGATGGAGAGGTCGTTGGAAGGGCTGGAGGTGGTTGTTTGGCTACGGCGAGAGAGGTCCGGCGGTGGGGTCGCCGATTGGTGCCGGTGGGGTGAAGGTGATGATTGTGTTCTCGTTTTTTTGTGTGTCTTCGTTGTTCGAGATTAGGGTCTTAGGTTGTGAATGGTGAAGAGGTTACGGCTGTTGTGTGTGTTTACAGAAGAAGATCGATGCTGAAGGTTTTTTTATTTTTTTTTAATGGAAATGGCTGCTTTGTGTATGTCATTTAGGTCTTGCGGATCATTCTCTCTTTTTTGGTAGGGATGCTAGGTCTTTATTCTTATGAAGACTAGAAGAAGGGGTCTTAGGGTTTAGGATTAGCTGGGCTTGGGGTTAATGGGCTAAGGGATCCGAAAATAGGCCTAAAAATTGGTTGTTTTAGCCCAAATTTGACTCTTTCTTCTTGAACAAGACTAAAATACTACACTATTTACTAATTAATCCTACTCAAGTAAAATAACTATTAAAATAAAACTAACTGTTAAAACAAACCTATTTTGGTATTTTTTTTTTTCAAATATCATAATAAGAAATAAAAATGGAATTAGATTAAAATTATTATAAAATTAAAATAATATTCCTAAAAATAAAGTGGAACTATTTTTGTATTTTTTGAATTTTAAGTAAGGTAGATAAATTAAAAGTGACTAGATAAAATATCAGTTACCTAAATAAAAGAAAATATTTTTTTGTAATTTTTATTTTTGCGACAAAATAAAGTAAAAGAGTCAAAACTATTTAGAATAGCGATACTAAACCTAAACTAAATATTTACGCTAAAAGGTATGAAATCTTGGGGAGGGTCAAAAATGACATATCTACAGCTTCCCCTCTTTGACTGGAAACACGAAGAGTTTTCTGAGAAAGAACGACGAGACAGGTTTTTTTACCCGACCCTTATTTAGAGAGACCAAAAACTAAGAGAAAGGAGAATATGATCGAGCCTTGGTATCTCAGCTGCCTACATATCCTTGCCTATAAAGGAATCAGGCCACGTGTAGTTCAGAAGTAGGAACAGTGATGGAGTATACTGAGGTGGAGAGCCGACTGAGGTGCCGTTCCGTCGAGGTTCCGGTCCGCGATCCTATTATTACATCAAAATTAAAAAATTAAAAAGACTAACTAAGCCTATCAACTATGATTTACAGGATTCCTATCTATAAGTCTTCTGAAGCTTGATCTTGAGTCTTGAATGGTTTTTCATGCAGACTTTCGATTTGAACCTTGATGCTTGCTAGCTGCAGGTGCTGATTCATTCTTCTGCGGCTTCTTCGGATCAAAACCGGACACACCGTGCTCGTGACTTCAGTCATGTCTTCAGCAATCCACATCTTGTCTCTGCTTCTGCATTTTGGATTCACTTCCTTTTTTCTTTCTTTTTTTTCTTTTTTATTCTGGATTGAGACTACTTCTATTGGTCATCTCGGATTGTTGACTCGCATTCTTGCCGTGAGCTTCTACTACTTCTAACTTGAATTGAATTCTGAAATGACTTTCCTTGTTCTCCAGGTGGGCGCCAGCTAATGACTTGAAACTTGAAATAATTCCGAAATGAATTCCCTTGTTCTCCAGGTGGGTGCCTGCAATCAAAATAACAAAACAAACAAATTTTCTGCCCCAATTTGCAATCGGAAGATTTGTGAGCTGTTAGCAAAACTGTAAACCACTTATGCTATTGATGAAATGATGAGAGTAAACTAAAGACTCAACTAGGATGTGCGTCTGCTGTGAGTAAAACCAAGAAAATTTGACTAGCAAATGCATCTACTAAAAATAAAACTTGAATGACCTAGGTTAGGAAGTGCGTCTCCTACGGGTGAAACTTGAATGAACAAACTAGGAAGTGCATCGCTTAGGGCTGAACTTAAATGACCCAAACTAGTCCTAGGGGTGAAATCTCAATTTAGGAAGTGCGTCTCCTAAAAGTATATCCTAAAAAACCCAGACTAGGAAGTGCGTCTCCTACGGGTGAATCTTGAATGAACAAACTAGGAAGTGCATCGCCTAGGGCTGAACTTAAATGACCCAAACTACGAAGTCCGTCTCCCAGGGGTGAAGTCTCAATTTAGGAAGTGCGTCTCCTAAATGTATATCCTGAAAAACCCAGACTAGGAAGTGTGTCTCCTAGGGGTGAAACTTCAATGAACCAACTAGGAAGTGCGTCTCCTAGGGCTGAACTTAAATGACCCAAACTAGGAAGTGTGTCTCCGAGAGGTGAAATCTCAATTTAGGAAGTGCGTCTCCTAAAAGTATATCCTGAAAAACCCAGAATAGGAAGTGCGTCTCCTAGGGGTGAAACTTCAATGAACCAACTAGGAAGTGCGTCTCCTAGGTCTAAACTTAAATGACCCAAACTAGGAAGTGCGTCTCCTAGGGGTGAAATCTCAATTTAGGAAGTGCGTCTCCTAAAAGTATATCCTAAAAAACCCAGACTAGGAAGTGCATCTCCTAGGGGTGAAACTTCAATGAGTCAAACTAGTAAGTGCATCTTCTAGGAATGAATTTAAATGACCAAAGCTAGGAAGTGCGTCTCCTAACAAGTATAATCTGAAAGATCCCTACTAGGAAGTGCGTCTCCCAACGGTAAAACAAAGCTTGAGGAAAACTATAAACTAAGCTTGAATAAGGTAAAAACTGACCCTATTCTCCAGGCGGGACCCCTGAACTTGAGGAAAACTAATGATTATCCAACTTAACAAAATTGAAGCCTAGCCCTATTCTCCATGCGGGACCCCTGGACTTAAGAAAACTAAAGACTGACAACTGAGGGAAACTAAAAAAAACTAACCCTATTCTCCCGGCGGGACCCCTGAGCTAAATGAAAACTAAAGATTAACAGCATAAGAAAAATTTAAAGTTGACCCTGTTTTCCAGGCGGGACCCTTGAACTAAAAGAAAACAAAAGATTAACAGCTTAAGAAAAATTGCAAGTTGACCCTATTTTCCAGGCGGGACCCCTGAACTAAAGAAAAACTAAGACTAACAACTTAAGGGAACTAAAAACTGACCCTATTCTCCAGGAGGGATCTCTGGACTCAAGGAAAACTAAAGACTAACCACTCAAGAAAATTAAAAAATGGCCCTATTCTCCAGGCGGGCTCCTGAACTTAAGGAAAGCTAAAGATTAACAACTTAAGAAAACTTAAATTGACCCTATTCTCTAGGCGGGACCGCTGAACTTAAGGAATGCTAAAGATTAATAATTTAAGGAAACTAAAACTGACCCTATTCTCCAGGCGGGACCCCTGAATTTAAGGAAAACTAAGGCTAACAACTTAAGGAAACTAAAAACTGACCCTATCCTCCAGGCGGGACCCCTGAATTTAAGGAAAACTAAGACTAACAACTTAAGGGAACTAAAAACTGACCCTATTCTCCAGGCGGGACACCTGAACTAAAGGAAAACTGAAGATTAACAATTTAAGAAAACTAAAATTGACCCTATTTTTCAGGAGGGACCCCTGAACTTAAGGAAAGCTAAAATCACTTCTGGCTAGGGAGAATGCCTAGGAGGTACGGTTCTTCTCAACTAGGGAAAACGTAGGAGGTGAAAACCTTCTCAACTAGGGAAATGCCTAGCAAGTAAAAACCTTCTCAAACAGCCTTTGTGCTGACAAAATTTGGGCGCGCCACTTTAAAAATTCAAGCTTCCCAAGCTTTGATTTAGACATGGTCTTCGTCCCTGTTTCAAACAAAGAAAACTTGTGAGTTTAAACATGGTGGTTGGTTTGTGGCCTTGACTTTGAGGGCGATTGCTCCTTCACTTGCCATGGTAACTTTGATTTCAACTTGAAAGACTTTGCTTGTTTATTGACTAACCACTTTCTCTGTCACCCTTATCACATAAAATACCTCTGATCCGTTCAAACCCAATACCCTCTATCTGTTGCATTATGCTCATGAGTTGACATATACCGCACCTTTGTATTTCACATGAATCCCAAAGCACGTCAATTTCCACCAACACAGTGTGCATACTACTCTTTTCTGACTTAAGCCACTTTAATGTACTAGCCAGACTCCGCTTTGTGCACTTGGAAAGCTGGTAGCAAATCTTGAAGTTATTTCTCACTTGTTTTGATAAGACAGACTCAAGAAGAGGACATAAACAAATCAAGAGGAACATAGTAAGGGGACAATGGAAAGAAATGATATCTAACAGGAAAATCACCAAATAGAAACTTATCAGATATGGATATCAACTCTAATGACCATGACATGCACTTTTGGATTAAGTGGCATAATCTATCAAGAAAGTCTAATATTCAACTCTTGTTGTACCTCTTCACCGTGAAATTGGGCTTCAATGCTCCAATTATCCTATCTGACTCACGATCCTTATTCGACTTGTAGTGCCCGAAGGGTTTTCACCATCAAGCCTCTCTCATTTTTTCTTTCTATCAACTCCCCGTCGCCTTATGGTGCCTGTGAAGGTTTTCACCCATAAGACTCTCTCATTTTGTTCTTTTTCTTTTTATTTCTTCTGATTCTGTAGATAACAAGGCATTGACCATAGTAAAAACATCATATGCTCCGGCATGTCTAGCTCGGCACTCTCAAAGATTATCTGGGAGGTCTTTTTTGGACTGTAATGTGGCTTTTGGACAGGGTTAGAAAGAAGGGATATCATAAAAGCTCAAAATAACTAAGACAACTGGGTTAATTTATTTACAGCTTTTGGAATCCACTCTAAAACTTTGCCCCAATTTCTAAAACGAGAGGATTTGATCTTTTTTAAATGGAATTTCTAAGGAAAACTACCCCACTCTTGGCTTTGTGGGATTACGAAACATTTTATTTGGTGCGACCGAACCGTAAGGTTGCCTACGTATCTTGTGGTGACAAGAATCAGGTCGAACGTAGTTCACAAAGATAATTTTTGTTGCTATTTTCCTTTTTTTTCTTTTTCTTTTTTTCTTTTCTTTTTTTTCTTTTTCTCTTTTCTCTTTTTTTTTTGGCTTTTCTTTTAGAATGAGCTTTCTAAAACAAACCTATGGGGACATGAATTTTTTTTATGACTCTAACTTGATTCCAAAAGAGGGGAGGTCAAGAAAATTAGCATAGGCTCAAAAGGGGTACCGAATGGTATAAAGTGTGTAGGTAGCTGAAAGAGGGCCTCCCAATCTCTGAAAATGCCAAGTACAATACCTACAACTTGAGGATGAAAATTGAAGATCATGCACAATATTTATTTTGCCCTTCGGCATTGATATCACTGATATGCCTTCCACTTTTTTAGTGCCTTGTCAAGTACAGAACCCTTGTTGGGTGATCCCCTCTTCACAATGGATGTCCTCCGTCAATTCGGAGCAAACATTCTTGACTTTATCTTGTAAATTAAGATGCACTCGAACTCAAAGTTGCTCGCTTCAAATTGTTGGGACGCACTCTCTTGTAACAAATTCTTGTCACCCTATTAACTTCCCAAATTATCAGCCCAAGTTTCACACAGTTTAGGCTTTAAATGATCTCAAAATGTCCAAATCTGTACTTATTTCCCTCAAATGTCCCTATCATTTTCAAAATTGTTTCATTTCTTCATGATTAAACTAACTTTTAAGACCAGGCCTAGAATTATGTGTGCATGTCATGTCACTAGAGCCAGCATGAAAAAAACTATAAAAGGAAAAGAGAACTAAACAAAAAGGACTAGAAATAACAGAAAATTGTATTAGATAGACGGTGAAAGGGTTTGAACAACAAAACAAGCAAAATAAACTGGGGTTACAACCCTAGAACAAACCTAGATAACACCAAATGAGTTACTACGACTAAAGGAACAAGGCAAAATAAAAGGATAGAAGGGTTTGAGTCACAAGACAATATTCGGATTACAACCCTGAAACAACCCGGACAACAGAAATGACAAAAAATAAACCACCAAGATCCTCCCCGGCTAGCCAAGAAATGGAGCATCTTTCCAATTACCAAGCTCGACATCTTAGCCACTGAGTTCCACATCAATATTATCAAGACCATTACCAACTTCAATATCATTAACTTCAGTCAGCAAGTTCCCAAAAGGATTCGCATATTCCCTGTCACTGTCCTTGATCACAATTATCCCTTCTTGAATCATTCTTTCTATTTCCCTTTTCAAAGTACGACAATCTTCAATGCTATACCCTTGGACATTAGAGTGGTACATGCACCGTACAGTAGGATCAAAACCTTTTGCATATGGGTCCGGAGTGTAGCCGAAGAGCGGCTCAATCAGGCCAGAATGTTTTAACTTTTCAAACAGGCTTGTGTAAGATTCCCCGATTGGCATGAAACTATATCTTTGCCTTTGTTTCCCTCCATGCCCCAGTTTCCTAGGGTTGTTGGATGCTCGAAAATGTTGTGAAGGCAAAAATGCATTATGCGGTGCTGTCGCTCGCCATGAGGAATGACCCAGTAATTGGACAGATGACCGGACGTTGTTCGGAGGATAATACTGGGGTGGATTATGTGGAGCTCGGGGATAGGTTTGGGGTTGGGGTTGAGGCTGAGTATATTGGTGAGGCGGACCCGTTGGACAGATGACCGGACGTTGTTCGGAGGATAATACTGGCGTGGATTATGTGGAGCTCGGGGATAGGTTTGGGGTTGGGGTTGAGGCTGAGTATATTGGTGAGGCGGACCCGTTGGACCATGTCGAGACCCTGAGACAACCATGGCAACATCATCATGTTCCTTCTGACCCAGCAAGCTTCCTGTGTCGTTCTGAATTGCTTGTGTTGTGGCTGTTAAAGCAGAATAGCTCATGATCTTGCTTGACTTCAGCCCATCTTCCACCATTTCTCCCATTTTTACCATATCATTAAAAGGATTACCCACAGCCGAGATCAAATACCCAAAGTAAGTTGGCTCTTGAGCTTGAAGAATGTACTCGACCATCTCATCTTCTTCCATCGGGGGATTGACTCGGGAAGCTTGCTCTCTCCATCTGAGCCCGTATTCCCTAAAGCTTTCATTAGGATTCTTTTCCATCTTGGTGAGGAACATGCAATCCGGGACAATTTCCATATTGTACTGAAAGTGCCGGGCAAAGGCCTGAGCCATATCGTCCCATGTGTACCACCTGCTAGCGTCTTGGCGGGTGTACCACTCCAGAGCTGCCCCACTCAGACTCTGACTGAAATATGCCATCAATAATTTGTCTTTCCCACCGACGCCTCTCATCTGCAGAAGCCTCTCAAATGGGCCACGGGATCTCCATGTCCGTCATACAAATCAAGCTTTGGCATCTTAAACCCAGCATGCAGTTGGATGTCAGGAAATAAGCACAAGTCTTTGTAAGACACGCTATCTGGCTCCCTATACCTTGCATGTTTCTTAAGACTGCTCTAAGATTTTCACCTTCCTGGATATCTCATCTTGCTCCACTATCTTAGCAGTCTTTTCAGTTTCACCGGGAAGCTCAAAACGAGGAGCGTGAAAAGTTGGTTCTAGAGCATAGCGTTAGGCATCGGGGACTTTGAACACAGTCTCGCTAGAGGATCGAGGAAAAGTAGCTGGTGGAGGAGCTAGAAAAACATGAGTGGTCAAAGAAGCGGGATATGAGGTAGTTTTGGCGGGTGGAGTGTGAAAAGGTTGTGGGGAGATATCAGCAGCAGTAGGAAGCTGGATTTGTGACAGTGGCGGAATGGTAACGAGGCTTTCAGTGTAGTTAGCGGGAACTAATGGTGGAGGACGCCCACTAATCCAGGCTTAGTATATTTCGGCCATCTGTCCTTTCAACCTTAAGACCTCTTCTTTCAACTCAGATTCTGATTCAACAATCTCCTTAGACGGATCAATAACACCCATGTCCAAGTCTTTGCTAGCCATGGCTACCTTGCTCTTTGACCTTGTGTTGTATGGATGAGTTACCTTAAGAACCACAAACCAACCACCCTTCTGCTCAATGAAGATAACAAAAAGGAACAAAATGAGGACATCACATTAGCGTTAGGGCATTTAATAGCTAAAAATATCACATTGCGTGCAATGCCCCTAACAACAATTAACGGTCCAAGAATGACTTCGAGGGTCACAAGGTCACTTGGCATCATTCCCAATTTGTTCATCTCAATCTTCTCTTTTCTTTTCTTTTCTAGCACTTCTTGGCTTGCGCATTTTCCTTCCTTTTTTGTTCTAATTATCACTCTTTTCTTTCCTCTCATTTCTCACATTCCATAATTTCATCTCTTTTTTTTCTTTTTCTTTGTTTTTTTCAAAAACAATTCGATCGAACCCTATGTAGGTTGCCTACGTATCATGACGCCGCATGAATCAGATCTTTGCGTAGTTCGGGAAGATCGGGAATAAAGTAAACACACTAACGTTCTCTTTTTCTTTTTGTTATTTTAATTTTTTACCTTAATAACTACTCTGATGAGAAAAAGAAAAAAAATCTCTCTTTTTTTTTAGAATTAATGTTCTATAATCTATTCTAAACTCAATCTTAAATGAGCATATATTTTTTCTTTTCCTTTTTTTGAAACAGATACTCTATGAGAAATTATTAAGGAAAAAACCTCTAGAAGAGAAAAATATTTTTTGATTCATTTTTTTAGGACGGAAATCTAAAGAATAAACCAAAGAAAAATACTTTGAATTTTCATTTGATATCCTGAAGAAAGATTTCGAAATAAGAAATGAAAAAGATAAAAAAAAAAAAAAAACGTTTTTGAATTTCAGTTTTTGATTACCTAAGGGAGAAACTCTAAAGANGTATATTAAGTTATACTAGGTTTACTTGTAAGTAGTAAATGAACATCTCAAACAAAAAAGACAAGCCCGATGCACTAAGCTCGCACTATGCGCAGGTCCATAAAAGGGCCGGACCACAAGGGTCTAATATATGCAGTCTTATCCTGTATTTTTGCAAGAGGTTGTTTCCAGGCACGAGCCTGTGAACATCTCAAACAAAATATTAAATATTTCCTCTATATCTACTACATAAAATTTGAGTTTATTTTCATCACTAAAACAAGAGATTAACTAGATTTTCGCAATTATTGCACATAGATACATATCTCCAGGACTCCCACTGAAGTATAAAAACGTAAAACCTCTTTTTGTTTGGATTTTTGATTTATAACACATTTTTTTCAAATACAAAAAGAAGTACAATAACAAAAGACTCGAAAAACTTAACTAGACTATAAAAGACTCTAATTACTGTACAAAACTAGAAGGTAAAAGACGACATAAAAAGAAAAACAGACTCAAAACATAAAAAAAAAATCTCCTTAAGCAACTCCTGAATGAGCGATCCTGACTGGATGGTCCTGGGGCGTCTGTCATGCTCAAACTCCGGTAAGTAGATCCACACCTGTATGAGAAAACTAAGACCAAATAAAGTTAAAGACCTAGAACACTATGTGAGACAATAACACTTCATGTTGAACACATGCAAGACATGATTGAGGCTATTTTGGCAAAACGGCCTACGTGGCCAAAAGTGGCTAGACATGCAAGATTTGGCTAAGACCCCGCGAAGCCAAGAACCTAAGACTCACTAGAAAGACCGGACCCTATGTGGGCTGCCTACGTATCCCGCCCCGAAAGACGAGAATCAGGTATGCATAGTTCGGGAAGGTTGGATACGGGCGAGAATTTAATAAAGAACATTGATTTGAAGAAAACATATTTTTTTGTCTTTTTTTTTTGAAAAATGATGAAACACGTAAAATCTTTTTGGTTTTTCTTTTTCCTCTTTTTTTGATTTTTTTCGAAAAATGATGGGAAAGTGCAAAATCTTTTTTTTGGGATTTTTCATTCTTTTTTATTTGTCTTTTTTCTTTAAAAAAAGTGAAAGAAAAACATAACCAGGCCCTACTTGCTTTATTTTCACACTTCACCCTCTTTTCTTTCACATTTACCCTCACCCATCATTGGTCCGTCAAATGACCCTTTTACCCTTGAAGAATGCAACATGTAGCCCATAGGATGCATCAGGATGGTCTTTTATTTTTGGGTATACCTGTCCTAGACGGACCAAACCCCTGTGTTGAGTCCCCTAAGTCAAATGCACGTGATGCAAACAAACGTTCCTACTAGGGATCCGGCATGAGGCTATGTTATTCTAGGTTTAAAACCTGGGTGTGTTGTTCTAGACCTGGCTTACCCGAGGGGACAACTTGAGCCGAGTGGGGCAGCATACCAGAAATACAGAAGCTTCACCGACTTGCAACTTATCCGAACCTCGTTCTAAAATTGGGATATGAATCTAACAGAAAAGAAGTCACGCGAAGTGCACACTTCCCAGATGATTTAGACGACTCAGGGAGAAGAGGGTTTCGTGACAATTTATATACAGTCCAAACAATATCAAAGCGGTAAAAAGCGGCATTTAGTGCATTAGGCTCAAACAAGTAGAAATCAGATAATAAGTAAAGCCAAGTATAACAGTTATTCTAAGCTCGAATTCTAATTCTTGAACCCTGACCCAGAGATTCTGGTTTCGATCCCCATCAGAGTCGTCAGAGCTGTCACACCTCCTTTTTCCACCCGAAAGGGCGAGGGGAGTTTTTCCAATTTAAGTGACAATCAAAACGGGATTATTTATTTTTAAGTTCAGAGTCGCCACTTGGGATAATATATGGTGTCCCAAGTCACCGGTTTAAAATCCAGAATCGAGGAAGATTGACTCTGTTACAGTCCGCGAAATACAAAAATCCGGGTAAGGAATTCTGTTAACCCGGGAGAAGGTGTTAGGCATTCCCGGGTTCTGTGATTTTAGCACGGTCGCTCAACTATTATTAATTGGCCTAATTATATGATTAATTATATTTTTAAACCTACGTGCATTTTTAACTTTTTAACCGCTTTTGGTATTTATGGAATTATTTTCTGGAACAAGGCACGATTGTCGTACACTTGTTATTTTGGTGCACATTACAAACCGCGTCACATGAAATGGACCAGCGATCTACAACATGTTTATTTTATTAATAGTTCGAATCTGTGATCGGGTCACATGAGATGTGCACCCGGCTTTGGGAATTACATATCACAACTATGTCACGAGGAACCGTACCCGTAGCCATGATGATTTATTATTAAAAAAAATGGGCCAGCATCATATTATCATAAAACGGGCATGGACATATAATTTGCTACCAGAGATATTCCATATTTACATTATGTAGACCCTTAACAAATCTGAAAATCGAACATATAGCTTCACATTTTTGGAAGCAAATTCCCATAACCCATTTGTGTTTGAACAAGGAGGTGAATTTAACCCCAATTCTACTGAACAATTAAGTCTACGTAAAATAGCAAACAACTCAGCATTCTTAGTGATTCATTAGTCTAAATTTTAAACAAAATAAAATGAACTAATCAAAATAGTAGAATAATGAACAGAACCATTACAGCATATCAAACAAAATTAAACAAAAAAACTCACTCAAAATATTCGAATAGTTGGGTAAAACGGAAACGAAATGAACCTCTATAACTATATTTGCTTTCGAGTTAGTCAAATGGACATTTTATTTGTGAATCCAAAATTGCAACTCAAAATACGAACCGGAGAATGATCACGAACGGAACAGGCACTCGATGACCTTCAACGTCTTTAACTCTCAACTCCGAACAAACTCACCAAACGAGCTTAACAATGGACTCAAACAATAACCAGCGATTTTCCTTTTAGCACGGTTGTAGTGCGGAGTGAAAGAGAAGAGGTCTTGGAGATGAATGTTGAAGAAGAGGATCCAATGTATTTTTTTTTCGTGAGTGTCTCGTTGTAACTCTTAGGTCTAGTGTGTTCTCAGTGAAGAAGCTGATGAGAGGTTGTCAGCGTGGTGGAGGAGTTAGGGTGGCTGGTTTCCGGCGATGGGAGAGGGGTCGCCGGTTCTATCGTTGGTTTTTTGGATGGGGAAGAAGAAGCTTAGGGTATTTTTTAGGTTGAGATGAAGGAGTAGCAGTGGCGGTTCCTGTTAGCTTAGGAGATGGAGGGGTCGTTGGAAGGGCTGGAGGTGGTTGTTTGGCCACGGCGAGAGAGGTCCGGCGGTGGGGTCGCCGGTTGGTGCCGGTGGGGTGAAGGTGATGACTGGGTTCTCATTTTTTTTTGTGTCTTCGCTGCTCGAGATTAGGGTCTTATTTTGTTAATGGTGAAGAGGTTACGGCTGTTGTGTGTGTTTAGAGAAGAAGATCGATGCTGAAGGTTTTTTTATTTTTTTTATGGAAATGGCTGCTTTGTGTATCTCATTTAGGTCTTGCGGCTCACTCTCTATTTTTTGGTAGGGATGCTAGGTCTTTATTCTTAAGAAGACTAGAAGAAGGGGTCTTAGGGTTTAGGATTAGCTGGGCTTGGGGTTAATGGGCTAAGGGATCCGAAAATAGGCCTAAAAAATGGGTTGTTTTAGCCCAAATTTGGCTCTTTCTTCTTGAACAAGACTAAAATACTACACTATTTACTAATTAATCCTACTCAAGTAAAATAACTATTAAAATAAAACTAACCGTTAAAACAAACCTATTTTGGTATTTTTTTTTCAAATATCATACTAAGAGATAAAAATGGAATTAGATTAAAATCATTTTAAAATTAAAATTATATTCCCAAAAACAAAGTGGAACTATTTTTGTATTTTTTTGAATTTTATGTAAGGTAGATAAATTAAAAGTCACTAGATAAAATATCAATTACCTAAATAAAAGAAAATATTTTTTTGTAATTTTTATTTTTGCGATAAAATAAAGTAAAAGAGTCAAAACTATTTAGAATAGCGATACTAAACCTAAACTAAATATTTACGCTAAAAGGTATGAAATCTCGGGGAGGGTCAAAAATGACATGTCTACAGCGGTTAGGCCCATTTCTGTGCACTCCCTGCCAGACCAAATGCTATTGCTTCAGACACAGTGATCACAGGTATAATCTCAGTATGTCATCGAGATGCTTCTGCATTATTTGACCCTAGTTCCGCATATTCATATGTATCATCATATTTTGCTCATTATCTGGATATGCCCCGTGAGTCCTTAGCTTCATTTGTTCATGTATCTATGCCGGTGGACGATACTATTATTGTGGACCGTGTGTACCGGTCGTGTGTAGTGACTATTGGAGGATTAGCGACTAGAGTTCATCTTTTGCTGCTTAGTATGGTTGATTTGACGTGGTATTGGATATGGATTGGTTGTCTCCATGTCATGCTAATTGTCACGCTAAGACTGTGACATTGGCGATGCCGGGGTTGCCACGAATTGAATGGCGAGGTTCCTTAGACTATGTTCCCAGTAGAGTGATTTCATACTTGAAGGCCCAGCGGATGGTTGGGAAGGGTTGTCTATCTTATTTGGCCTTTGTGAGGGATTTCAGTGCAGAGACCCCTACTATTGATTATGTTCCGGTGGTGCCAGATTTCTCGGATGTGTTTCCTGCAGACCTGTCGGGCATACCGCTCGATAGGGACATTGATTTTGGTATTGACTTGGTACCGAGCACTCAGCCCATTTCTATTCCTCCGTACCGTATGGCACCTGCTGAGTTGAAGGAGCGGCTTCAGGAACTCCTTGATAAGGGGTTTATTAGGCTTAGTGTGTCACCTTGGGGTGCACCTGTTCTGTTTGTGAAGAAGAAGGATGGTACTATGAGAATGTGCATTGATTATAGGCAGTTGAACAAGGTCACAATCAAGAACAAGTATCATTTGCTGCATATTGATTATCTATTTGACCAGCTCTAGGGAGCGAGGGTGTTCTCCAAGATTGATTTGAGGTCTGGGTATCACCAGTTGAAGATTCGGGACTCGGACATTCTTAAGACAGCTTTCAGGGCCCGTTATGGTCATTATGAGTTCCTCGTGATGTCTTTTGAGCTGACCAACGCCCCCGTAGCATTCATGCATTTGATGAACAATGTGTTTCGGCCTTATCTCGACTCGTTTGTTATTGTGTTCATTGATATATCCTGGTGTACTCTCGTAGCCAGGAGGAGCACACCCAGCATTTAAGGGTTGTGTTGCAGCGGTTGAGGGAGGAGAAGCTTTATGCCAAGTTCTCCAAGTGTGAGTTTTGTCTCAGTCCAGTGGCGTTTTTGGGGCATGTGGTGTCTAGTGAGGGTATTCAGGTGGATCAGAAGAAGATAGAGGCGGTTCAGAGTTGGCCCAAACCGTCCTCAGCTACAGAGATTCAGAGCTTTCTTGGTTTGGCTAGTTATTACCGTCGGTTAGTGCAGGGTTTCTCGTCTATTGCATCGCCCTTGACCAAATTGAGCCAAAATGGTGCTCCTTTCAAGTGTCGGATGAGTGTGAGGAGAGCTTTTAAAAGCTCAAGACTGCCTTGACCACAGCTTCAGTTCTAGTTCTACCATCAACTTCTGGTTCTTATACAGTATATTGTGATGCTTCTCGGATCGGTATTGGGTGTGTTTTGATGCAGGAGGGTAGAGTAATTGTTTATGCTTCGCGTCAGCTGAAGCCTCATGAGAAGAACTACCCTGTTCATGATTTGAAGTTGACTGCCATTGTTCATGCGTTGAATATTTGGAGGCACTATCTCTATGGTGTGTTTTGTGAGGTATATATTGATCATCGTAGCCTGCAACACTTTTTCAAATAGAAGGATCTCAATTTGAGGCAGCGGAGATGGTTGGAGCTGCTAAAGGACTATGATATTACTATTCTATACCATCCGGGAAAGGCCAATGTGGTGGCCGATGCCTTGAGTAGTAAGGCACTGAGTATGGGCAGTCTTGCATTCATTCTTATTGGTGAGAGACCTCTAGCAGTTGATGTGCAGGCCTTGGCCAACCAGTTCGTGAGATAAGATGTTTCGGAGCCAAGTCGGGTTCTCGCCTGTGTGGTTTCTCGGTCTTCCTTATTTGATCGCATCAGAGAGCGCCAATGTGATGATCCTCATTTGCTTGTCCTCAAGGACAGGGTTCAGTACGTTGATGCCAGAGATGTGATTATTGGTGATGACGGGATGTTGAGGATGCAGGGCCGGATATGTGTGCCCAATGTAGATAGGCTACGAGAGTTGATCCTTGAGGAGGCCCACAGTTCGCGGCATTCCATTCATCCGGGTGCCACGAAGATGTACCAGGAATTGAGACAGCACTACTGGTAGAGGAGAATGAAGAAGGACATAGTTGGGTTTGTATCTCGGTGTCTCAACTATCAACAGGTAAAATATGAGCATTAGAGACCGGGTGGATTGCTTCAGAGGTTAGAGATCCCGGAGTGGAAGTGGGAGCAGATCACCATGGATTTCATAGTTGGGCTCCCACGGACTTCGAGGAAGTTGGATGCTATTTGGGTGGTTGTGGATCGGCTGACCAAGTTCGTGCACTTCATTCCAGTTGGTACTACTTATTCTTCAGAGCGGTTGGCTGAGATTTACATCCGAGAGATTGTTCGCCTTTACGGTGTGCCAGTTTCCATCATTTCAGATAGAGACACGCAGGTTTACATCGTAATTTTGGAGAGCCGTGTAGCGAAAGTTGGGCACTCAGGTTGAGTTGAGTACAGCATTTCACCCTCAGACTGACGGACAGTCCGAGCTCACTATTCAGATACTGGAGGATATGCTACACGCTTGTGTCATTGATTTTGGAGGTTCATAGGACCAGTTTCTGCCACTCGCGGAGTTTGCTTACAACAACGATTATCAGTCGAGCATTCAGATGTCTCCATAGGAGGCTTTGTATGGGAGGGGGTGTAGATCTCCGGTGGGTTAGTTTGATTCGGGTGAGGCTAGGCTATTGGGTACAGACTTGGTCCAGGATGCATTGGATAAGGAAAAATTAATTCAGGAGCGGCTTCGCATGGCGCAATCCAGGCAAAAGAGCTATGCCGATAGGAAAGTTCGTGATGTGTCTTACATGGTCAGAGAGAAGGTTCTGCTGAAGGTATCACCCATGAAGGGTGTTATGAGGTTCGGAAAGAAGGGCAAGTTGAGCCCTCGGTTCATTGGGCCTTTTGAGGTACTTCAGAGGATTGGGGAAGTAGCATACAAGCTTGCCTTGCCTCCTAGCTTGTCGAGTTTGCATCTAGTATTTCATGTTTCTATGCTCCGAAAGTATATCGGGCGATTCGTCTCTTGCTTTGGATTTCAGCACGGTTCAGTTGGATGGTGATTTGACTTATGATGTAGAGCCGGTGGCCATTTTGGATCGGCAGGTTCGAAAGCTGAGATCAAAGGATATAGCTTCAGTGAAGGTGCAGTGGAGAGGTCAGCCCGTGGAAGAGGCTACTTGGGAGACCGAGCGGGAGATGCGGAGCAAATATCCACACCTATTTGAGACTCTAGGTATGTTTATAGACCCGTTCGAGGACGACGAACATTTATTTAAGAGGGGGGGATGTAACAACCCGGCTAGTCGTTTCAAGAGTTTTAGCCCCATTTCTCCATTTTTTGCTTCTTTTGTGTTCTACAGCTGTTATATGACTTACCGGATTGGTTGGTTTGGGTCCGGAGAGATTTAAGAGTGAATTGAGACACTTAGTCTCTTAATTGAAAGCTTAAGTTGGAAAAGTTGTCCGGATGTCGACTTATGTGTAAACGACCTTGGATTTGAATTTTGATGGTTCCGTTAGCTTCGTTAGGTGATTTTGGACTTAGAAGCGCGTCCGGAATATTATTTGGAGGTCCGTATTAGAACTAGGCTTGAAATGGCGAAAGTTGGAATTTTGGAATGTTTGACCGGGAGTGAACTTTTTGATATTGGGGTCGGGTTGGATTTCCGAAAGTTAGAGTAGGTTCTTGGTGTCATTTATGACTTGTGTGCAAAACTTGAGGTCAATCGGACGTGACTTGATAGGTTTTGACGTCGTTGTAGAATTTGAAAATTCCAAAGTTCATTAGGCTTGAATCCGTGTGTAATTCGTATTTTTGATGTTTTTTGAGGTGATTTGAGGATTCGACAAAATTTTTATTGGGATATCAGACTTGTTAGCATGTTTGGTTGAGGTCCCAGGGGCCTCAGGTTGATTCCGGATAATTAACGGATCAATAGTTGAAGTTGGGTGATTGCTGAAGGTGAATTCTGCTGGTGTAATCGTACCTGCGAAGCTTTGATGCAGGTGCGAGCTCGCATGTGCGAACTGAGGAGCGCAGATGCGACCAGGCTTGGGGAAGATTGTGGTTATAGATGCGA
This sequence comes from Nicotiana attenuata, assembly GCF_001879085.1. Lineage (NCBI taxonomy): Eukaryota > Viridiplantae > Streptophyta > Magnoliopsida > Solanales > Solanaceae > Nicotiana > Nicotiana attenuata. Next base: position 417,437 of record NW_017670702.1, on the reverse strand, counting down.
AGATTTTTCTGCACCTGCATGGTCGCAAGAGCGGAGTGATGGGCGCAAAAGTAGACGTTTGCGCAGGTGCGATGGGCAATTCTAGACCTCCGGTTGTGCAGATAGGGGGGAGAGGACCGCAGAAGCATTGGCCCAGCTCTAGTGGTTCACCACAGAAGCGGGATTTTGGTCGCTTCTGCAACACCGCAGATGCAGTTAAGTGTCCGCAGAAGCGGAAGTTCTGGACAGAAAGTTAAATACAAGGGTTCGTGATTTTGGCTTCATTTCAAACATTTTGAGCTCGGGTTTGGCGATTTTTGAGAGGATTTTCGAGGGTATTCTTGAGGTAAGTCCCTTGTGCTCGTTTTTGATAAATAATCTTGTCCCCATTGATTTTCCCACCTAGTTGGTGTGTATTTAAGGTCTAAATTGGAGGTTTGAGGCTAGGGATTTGGAGTATGAATTTTGGGGCTTTGAATGACCATTTGATGTAGGAATTTGGTAAATTTGGTATGGTTAGACTCGTGAGTGAATGGACTTCGGATTTTGTGACTTTTGTTCGATTCCAAAACGTGGGCCTGGGGGCCGGGTTTGAGCCGATTTTGGATTTTGAGCTATATGTTCGTATTTTTCTTGTGGAATTGATTCCTTTAGCCCGTATTAATTGTATTGTACTGTTTGTGATTATATTTGGGACATTTGGAGGCCGACTCGCGAGGCAAAGGCATTTTAGAGTAGAGTTTTGCTCGGATTGCGGTAAGTAACAGTTTTAAATCTGGTCCTGAGGGTATGAAACCCCGGATTTTATGTTATGTGATCATTTTGGAGGTGACGAACATGCTAGGTGACGGGCGTGTGGGCGTGCACCGTGGGGGTTGTGACTTGGTCCGTCCCGTGAAACTGTAAAGTTGAATAGCTTGTTGTTAGCTACATGCTCTCCCTGTGTTATAGAAATTTGACTGCAATTCATGTTAGAAATCATGCTTAGGCTATATGATGTCACTGTTGGGACACGCATAGGTCGTGAACCTGTTGAATTAGCTGTTATTTGTTGTCTTGTACTCGGTCACGGTTTTACTTGCGTATCATATCTCCGTCTCTTCTCGTTTCTTGTTGATACATGTTATTATCTCTGTTTGGGCTGATTTGTATGATTTCTGAGAGCCCGAGAGACTAGAAAGGTTGGTGACTGAGTTCGGGCCTAAGTGCTGAGCTGTGAGCTATGTGCGTATATATGGATCGGGTTACACGCTGCAACGAGCCTTATGGGTATTTATATATTATGGATTGGGCTACACGCCGCAGCGATATAGTGTTTGGGCTGAAGCAGCCCCTTCGGAGACTGTACACCCCTAGTGAGGGTAAGTACCTATTGAGTGTACGTGTTGAGGGCTGAGAGCCTGAGGGCTAAATGTATATGGATCGGATTAGACGCCGCAACGAGCCTTAGGGATATATATATATATATATATATATATATATATATATATATATATATATATATATATATATATATATATATATATATAGATCGGGTTGCATGTCGCAATGAGCCTTTATGGCTATTTATATATTATGGATTGGGCTGCATGTCGCAGCGATATAACGCTTGGGCTAAAGGAGCCTCTCCGGAGTCTGTACACCCCCAGTGAGCGCAGGTACGTATTGAGTGTGAGCGTTGAGGGCTGAAGCCGAGTGATTGAGCTATTGAGAAAGATTGAGTGACTGTTGCCCTGAGAGGCTGTACTTGTTTTCATTTGTTGCTGCACTTAGCTGATATATGTCACTATTTTGAAACTTCTAGAAGATATTGTATCTGATTTTACCTTAACTTGGTAATGTGTAACTGATTTGACATAAATTGCCGGAATTGAAAGCATGTCTACTTTCTTGCTGAGATTACTGAAATGAACTGTAACTGTGTGTAGCTCGTCACTATCTTTTAGTTCCTTATTTATTATTGTTGCTTACTGAGTTGGTTGTACTCACGCTACACCCTGCACTTCGTGTACAGATCTAGGTGTTTCGGACACGGAGGGCGTTGATCTCGTGCACGACTGATTGTCGGAGATTTACGAGGTAGCTGCCCGGCGTTCACAGTCCTTGTTTCTCCTTCCTTGTCTTTTTTTTCTTTATTTGTATTTTGATACAGACTCTTGTAGACACTATTTCCTAGACCGACTGATTAGATGCTGGTAATAGGTGAATTTAACTATAATTAGGCCCTAAAGAACCACCTTCTTGTATAGTTTTGATGATAAAAGTGATAACAATATGCTCTGATTAGTGCTTTTCATGCTTTGCAGGTGATATAGGACAAGAGAAGGCTATGGAGTACTTTTGGGATCAAATATGGAGAAAAAGACGCCAATCGTAAAATTTTGCCAAATGAACCAAGCGAAGCAGCTCAAGCCAAGCCTGAAGAAGGACTGCCGCGGTTCCACCGCGACCGCGGTAGAAGATAGTCGCGGATAAGTTGAGATTCAGAGAAGGTGTGTGGCCGCGGTTTGACCGCGACCGCGGCAGAACCGCGGCAGAGGCGGAAAAGTTCAGGGACTTAAGTGCAAAACACGGGATTTTTTAGCCCAAAACCCTATTTTAAATACTAGACTTCGCCAAAGGAGGCAAGTTTTGTATTGGAGAATATTTTAGCAAGGAAAACAATTGTGAGAGATCACCCAAAACATCTTTCTTCTTTTCTTTGATTTTTCTTGCAAGTTTTATGATGAATATTGTTTTAGTTTATTTACCCATAGTTATGAGTAGCTAAATCCTTTGTCTATGGTTTTGATGGAACCTATTGGGGGATGAACTTCTTGTTTGTGTGAATACAAATTGCTAGTTCCAATCTCTATTTGTTCAACTATGTGTTTGTTGTAGTTAATTGACAGGATCCTCAATTAGTTGTGCCTATTTAGTGTGTATAACTCGGGAGAGAGTGCATATTTAGGTAATTGTTGAACAACACCACTCCCAAAGTATATGAGGGATCAATAACCGAGGGATTAAAGGCGGGATTAGGGATAACGAAGCCTTGGATGTAATCTAAAGTGAATTGTGTTAAATAAAGCAAGCTAGTGTATCTCGGGAGAGTGCAACTAGTAAATTTTTGTGATTACTCGGGAGAGATTTACGGTAAGAAGAGCGTTCATGACTGATAGAGATATGTTAATAGGTGAATTTAACTATAATTAGGCCCTAAAGAACCACTTTCTTGTATAGTTTTGATGATAAAAGTGATAACAAAATGCTCTGATTAGTGCTTTTCATGCTTTGCAGGTGATATACGACAAGAGAAGGCTATGGAGTACTTTTGGGATCAAATATGGAGAAAAAGACGCCAATCGTAAAATTTTGCCAAATGAACCAAGCGAAGCAGCTCAAGCCAAGCCTGAAGAAGGACTGCCGCGGTTCCACCGCGGCCGCGGCAGAACCGCGGTAGAAGATGGTCGCGGATAAGTTGAGATTCAGAGATGGTGTGTGGCCGCGGTTTGACCGCGACCGCGGCAGAACCGCGGCAGAGGCGGAAAAGTTCAGGGACTTAAGTGCAAAACACGGGATTTTTTAGCACAAAACCCTATTTTAAATACTAGACTTCGCCAAAGGAGGCAAGATTTGTATTGGAGAATATTTTAGCAAGGAAAACAATTGTGAGAGATCACCCAAAACATCTTTCTTCTTTTCTTTGATTTTTCTTGCAAGTTTTATGATGAATATTGTTTTAGTTTGTTTACCCATAGTTATGAGTAGCTAAATCCTTTGTCTAAGGTTTTGATGGAACCTATTGGGGGATGAACTTCTTGTTTATGTGAATACAAATTGCTAGTTCCAATCTCTATTTGTTCAACTATGTGTTTGTTGTAGTTAATTGACAGGATCCTCAATTAGCTGTGCCTATTTAGTGTGCATAACTCTGGAGAGAGTGCATATTTAGGTAATTGTTGAACAACACCACTCCCAAAGTATATGAGGGATCAATAACCGAGGGTTTAAAGGCGGGATTAGGGATAACGAAGCCTTGGGTGTAATCTAAAGTGAATTGTGTTAAATAAAGCAAGCTAGTGTATCTCGGGAGAGTGCAACTAGTAAATTACTGTGATTACTCGGGAGAGATTTACGGTAAGAAGAGCGTTCATGATTGATAGAGATGTGTTGGTAAATTTGTATTGTTTACAGAGTTAAAAAAGAAAACTTGTCAACTAGACTTAGCGGGATGTCCAGGGGTGAAGCATAAACAGAAGGAATTCCATCAATAGGGGAAATCAGTACCTTAGCACTTTCTCATTATTGTTTACAGCTTAGCATCTTTAATTTGTAGCTATTAGTTACTATTGATCTTAGTTATTAAAAACACCATCAACTGTGATTCTCAACGTTTGGAAAATTGATTCTAAAGAGTTTAGTAGGTCTATAGATAGTGATTGATAGGTTAATTCTCTGTGGATTCGACTCTGGGCACAATACTCAGGTTATATTTGCAACGTCCGCATTGTCCTTTTATAAGGCATAGTTGGGCGTGATCAAATTTTGGCGCCGTTGTTGGGGAATTAACAGAATTATCAATTACCATTGATAGAAATACAAAAATTCTTAGTGTGGTCAGTTTTCTCTCTACCCAATTTTTCATTGAAATTTTGACGGTTGTTGATCTGGTCGCACAGGTGTATGCCTAAAAATTCTACGAGGACTGGAGAACTACTTGAAGGACTCTCAGACCCCGAGAAAACATTCCGGACATTGAACCGTGCCAACAAAAGACTTCAACAATCCCAACAAACACACAAATTCGAAATTGACATGGGAGACGTAAACGACCCCAACGAAAACGTCAGGAATGAGCAAGTTGGCTTAAATGCCAGAGTAGTGGCACCTCCTATGCCTGAGGGTGCACTATATGACTGGGCACAACCCACAGCTGACAATATGGTCACTGCCATTGTTGTGCCCGCAATACAAGCTGAATCGTTCCAGATCACAAATAACATGCTGCACTTGTTGCAAAACAAGGGACTCTTTTCTGGGACGCAAATAGAAGATCCTCAGCAGCACTTGAAGAACTTCCTGTCTATCTGCAAAACTCAAAGGCAACCCAACGTGACTCTGGAAGCAATCAGACTGTTATTGTTTCCATTCTCGGTGATAGGAGCTGCTCAGGTTTGGATAAACTCACTCCCCATAAACTCTATAGAAACTTGGGATGAGTTAGTCAAGCAATTTCACAACAAGTTCCACCCGCCCAACAAAACTGCTCAACAAATTGACGAGATCGTGAGCTTCAAACAGAAACCAATGGAGACATTGCATGAGACATGGGGCAGGTTTAAAGGAATGTTGGTTATGTGTCCCCACCACGGTGTTCCAGAACAGATGTTGGGACAACAGTTTTACATGGGACTGTCAGACAACATCAAGAATATTGTGGATGCCTCAGCTGGTGGGGCATTCTTGAGCAAAACCTGGAGAGAAGGCCAGAATCTGCTTGACAAGATGGCGCAGAATTCGGGGTGGACGACCAGGAATGCACCTATCACTCCATTGGTGCACTCAGTGCCTCTTGATCCCTCAAATACCATGGCTGAAAATATGGCGACCCTCCTGACACAGATGAGCATACTCACCAAAAAGGTGGAGGAATCAGGGCAGAAACAGCAAGTACATATTGTAGACACTACCAACGGGGGATTGTGCACATCTTGCATTAGCCAGCCAATTGGTAATCCTTGGAACGCAGAACATGATCATCAGCATCAACACCCTGAGGACATGAACTATGTGTCTAACTATGGAGGCCAGAGACAAGGCAATCAGAACTGGGGCCAGCAAAATCAGCAGCAATACATGGGAGGTATGAGACCCCCCAACAATATGGCACCTTATCCCAGGCCATAAGGGTACAACAATCACAATCAGCAGCAAGGGTATCATCCACCTCAGCAGCAGCATGGTGGAAGACAAGAAGATGGGTTTTCTAGACTGGAAGCAATGATGCAGCAGGTTATTGGGTCCAATGCCAAAATCAATGAGAGAGTAGATGCACATGATGCAACAATCAAAAATATCGAAGTGCAAATGGGCCAGATTTCCATGTCTCTAACAATCGTCCTCAAGGGACATTACCTGCAGACACACAAATAAATCCAAAAGATCAGGGCCCAAAGAAGTTGATGGCGTTGAGTCTCCGTAATGGCAGGGATCTGGATGTGGAACAAGAGAGGGCTCGACAAAATATTCAGGATGAGACACTCATACCAGTGCCCATTGAGCTGGATGAGACAACTAAACTGACAGAGGTGATAGTCCAGCCCGCACAAGAAGAAGAGAGCATTCAGTAGGAGACCGAGAAAGCAGCTGACCCAGTTCAGGAGCCAGTAATTGCGATAGTAGCTGGTAAAGATCAGTCCCAAGTGATTGAGAAGAAGAGACCTCCTGTACCTTTTCCACAGAGGTTGGCCAAACATCAAAAGGGGGAGCAATATAAGAAGTTCTTTGAAATGCTTAAACAAATCCAGGTGAATATACCATTGATCGAAGCTTTAAAGGAGATGCCTGGATATGCAAAAATGATGAAGGACTTGATGTCCAGGAAGTTTGACTTTCAAGACTTGGCCACAGTTACACTTACTCAGACCTGTAGTGCGGTGGTGACTAGGCCAATTGCAGAAAAGTTGTCTGACCCAGGGAGCTTTACAATTCCGTGCACTATTGGAAATTTTGCCTTTGCTAAGGCGCTCTGTGATTTAGGGGCCAGCATTAATCTTATGCCTCTGGCTATTTATAAGAGGTTGGGCATTGGGAGAGCTAGACCCACCTCCATGTTGTTGCAATTGGCCGACAGGACTGTGAAGCGTCCATTTGGTATCCTTGATGATGTGCTGATTCAGGTAGGAAAATTTGTATTCCCTACAGATTTTGTGATCTTGGATTGCAAAATGGATGAAGAGATTCCTATAATATTAGGAAGACCATTCTTGGCCACGGGAAGAGATCTGATTGATTTTGAGACTGGGGAGCTCAAGATGAGGCTCAATGATGAAGAAACAACATTCAATGTGCAGAAGTCTATGAGGCGACCAAGCGAGTTCGCCAATTGCTCTCTTATTGATGTCGTGGATGTAATAATAGAGTCTGATGATGAGGTGTTGACTATTGAGGACCCCCTTTCTGCATGTTTGATGAACTTAGATAAAGTGAATGGGGAGGATCTAGCGGAATGGGTGTTGGCACTAGAAGGTAGAGGGTTCTGGGATAGAAATCTAGAATTTGAGCCCTTGCAGTTAGAAAAAAGGGAAACTCCTCCAGCCAAGCCATCTATTGAAGAACCACCAAAGCTGGAGTTAAAGCCTTTGCCCGCCCACCTCAGGTATGAATTTCTGGGGCCTGACTCCACATTACCTGTTATTATCTCATCTAGCTTGTTAGATGTGCAGGCTCAACAACTCTTACAGGTACTAAAGGAGTGCAAAACTGCCATTGGGTGGACCATGGCAGACATCAAGGGGATCAGCCCCGCCTACTGCATGCACAAGATTCTGCTGGAAGAGGGTCACAAACCTTCCAGGGAACACCAGAGGAGGCTGAACCCCAACATGAAGGAAGTGGTGAAGAAGGAGGTAATAAAATGGTTAGATGCGGGAATTATTTTTCCAATCTCTGACAGCAGCTGGGTGAGCCCAGTTCAATGTGTTCCTAAAAAGGGTGGCATGACGGTTGTGAGAAATGACAACAATGAATTGATATCTACAAGAACCGTCACAGGCTGGAGAATTTGCATGGACTATCGGAAGTTAAATCTTGCCACCCGGAAAGACCACTTCCCACTTCCCTTCATTGATCAGATGTTGGACAGACTGGCAGGGAGGTCACACTTCTGTTTCCTGGATGGGTACTCAGGTTACAATCAGATCTCCATTGCACCGGAGGACAGAGAGAAGACCTCCTTCACCTGCCCTTATGGCATTTATGCCTTTAGACGGATGCCCTTTGGCCTATGCAATGCACCTGCAACATTCCAACGGTGCATGATGGCCATATTCACTGACATGGTAGAGGACATAATGGAGGTGTTCATGGATGACTTCTCAGTGGTGGGAAATTCATTTGATGAGTGTCTGATAAATCTGACGCGAGTGCTGAAATGGTGCATCGAGACTAACTTGGTTCTGAATTGGGAGAAGTGCCACTTTATGGTACAAGAAGGCATAGTCTTGGGGCACCGGGTGTCAAGCAAGGTAATTGAGGTGGATCGTGCGAAAGTGGATGTAATAGCAAAGCTGCCTCCCCCAACCTCAGTCAAAGCAATCAGAAGCTTCCTTGGGCATGCCGGTATTTACCGGAGGTTAATAAAAGACTTCTCCAAAATTGCCAACCCTCTCTGTAAGTTGTTAGAAAAAGATCACCCGTTTTTGTTTTCTGATGATTGCAGGGTAGCATTTGAGGATTTAAAAAAGAGACTGGTCACAGCACCCATCATTGTTGCCCCCAACTGGGAGCAACCGTTCGAACTAATGTGTGATGCCAGTGACTATGCAGTGGGGGCAGTGCTGGGCCAGCGGAAGGAAAAACTGATGCACCCAATCTACTATGCTAGTAGAACGCTGAGTGGAGCCCAGTTGAACTATACTGTGACTGAAAAGGAGATGTTGGCTGTAGTGTTCGTGTTTTACAAGTTCCGATCCTACCTGATAGGGTCCAAGGTAATTGTATATACTGACCATGCAGCTCTTAGGTACTTAATAGAAAAGAAAGAATCTAAGTCGCGCCTGATTCGTTGGGTGTTGCTATTGCAAGAGTTCGATCTTGAGATTCGTGACCGTAAGGGCACTAAGAATCAAGTCGCTGATCATCTATCACGACTTGAGGGAGCTGAAAATGTAGTAGAGGTTGAGGAAATCCTGGAAACTTTTCCAGATGAGCAGCTGCTAGCCACCACTCATCAGGAAGCGCCATGGTATGCAGACTTTGCTAATTACCTGGCCAGTGGTATAGTTCCTCACGACCTCTCATCGGTCCAAAGGAAAAGGTTTTATCGTGAAAGACGCCAGTATTACTGGGACGAGCCTTATCTGTTTAAAATATGCCTTGATAATATGATCCGGAGATGCGTCCCCGAGATAGAGCAATTTTCTGTTTTGCAGGCTTGTCACGCATCGGCGTATGGTGGACACTTTGGAGGAGTTAGGACAGCGGCAAAGGTGCTAGAGGCTGGATTCTTCTGGCCAACATTGTTTAAAGATGCACACCTATGGGTGAAGGGCTGCAATGAATGTCAGAGGACCGGGAACATTTCCCGACGCCACGAGATGCCCATGAACCCAATTCAAGAGGTGGAAGTGTTTGACGTCTGGGGGATTGCCTATGGCAATAAGTACATACTTGTTGTTGTAGACTATATGTCCAAATGGGTGGAAGCTGCTGCATTACCCACCAACGATGCAAAGGTGGTAGTGGGATTTTTGAAGAAGAACATATTCACCCGCTTCGGGACACCACGAGCAATTATCGGTGATGGAGGCACTCACTTCTGCAACAGAGCCTTTGAAAAGTTGCTTGCTAAGTATGATGTGCGTCATAAGGTAGCTACTCCTTACCACCCGCAGACTAGTGGACAGGTTGAAGTGTCCAATAGAGAAATCAAGAGTGTGTTAACCAAAACTGTGAACTCCATAAGAACTGATTGGGCGAGAAAGCTAGATGATGCACTCTGGGCTTACAGAACTGCCTTCAAAACTCCAATTGGTATGTCACCATACAAGTTGGTGTTTGGGAAGGCCTGCCACCTGCCAGTGGAACTTGAACATAAAGCGTGGTGGGCATTGAAGCAGCTAAACTTAGACATGGAAGATGCGGGCACAACAAGAATCACTGAACTGCATGAGCTCGAGGAGTTCAGATATCTTGCTTTCGAGAGCACAAAGTTGTACAAGGAGAGAATGAAGAGGCTGCACGACCAGAACATTGTTGAGAGAAATTTCAAACCTGGGGACATGGTATTGCTATACAACTCAAGACTCCGTCTGTTCCCAGGTAAACTTAAGTCACGATGGTCTGGACCATTTCGAGTAGTTGAAGTTTTCCCTTCAGGAGCTGTTGAAATTGCCACTGAGAATGACTCTCGTACATTTAGAGTCAATGGTCAGCGATTGAAACTGTATGTGGGCATGAGCGGGCCAAAGGAAGTGTCCGAGTTACATCTGACTGAACCACAGAGGTCGAGCGAGCCTTAATTGCGCTCATCTGAGTCGTGCCGCGACGTTAAATCAGGCGCTGCGTGGGAGGAAACCCACGAAATTGTTGTAAGTGTAACACATTATAAAAAAAACGCAGAATCAGAATAGGGCCCAGACCGCGGTTCCACCGCGACCGCGGTCAAACCGCGGTGGGAACCCATCTCTGAATCTTATCTACCGCGGTTCAACCGCGACCGCGGCAGACACAGACGGGCCCAAGTATGAAAATTTTTTATTTATTTATTATTTCCCCCCTTTTTCTAATTAACATAAACCTCCCCCACCCCGACCCTTATTTCACATCTGCAGCAAACACCCCTCCCAAACCCACGCTCTTCTCTTCTTCTTCTCTTTTTCTCTTCTCTCAAATCACCCCACTCAAAACCTCCATTATCACCTTCTCCAAATCTCCATCCCAACACTACCCACCCCTTCCCTTCTTCCATCAAGTAAGTTTCTGTTCTCCCTTTTCTATTTCTTCGTCTCAATTAGTGTAATTTAGTTTTGTTGTAGATTAAGTAAACTCTAGTTAGGAATAGTGTTAATTTTTTTAAATTTTTTCTTTCTTTTATGTTTTCTTCTTTGTAATTGCTTCTTGTGGACTTGTGTGATGCTTAAATGGGTAGGTATTCATTGTGTTTCAATTGTGGGGGTTGTTTAGATGATTTGGAAGCCTAGAAATAATTTTTTGTGATGTAGTTTGGTAGAAGGCCCTCTTGGCCGAAAATTTGGGGCTTGTTGTACTATTTTGAGGCGTTTTGTGCCTAACCTAGGATGAATGATGGTGTTGTATTAGGTTGTGATGGTGTTGTATTGGGTGAATGATGATGTTGTATTAGGTTGTGATGGTGTTGTATTAGGTTGTGATGGTGTTGTATTGGGTGAATGATTGTGCTGTAATTGACGTAAACCACTTGAAGGGGTCAGTGTGGGTTTTTGTATGCCGAATATTGTGAGTTAGTACTGTTGTAAGAGCCATTGTAGGGGTTGTAACTTTCAACACCCTGCTAGTTGTGATAGTTTGAAAGGCGGAAATAAATGGGAGGATAAGGTTGATGCCATCGGGTGGCGAAGTCTGAGTACCCATCCGACTGGCACTACTTAGGATGCATTTGATGTTCTTCTGAATTCTTTGCAGGTAATATGGCTCGTAAGAAGCAAAAGAGATCGGCGGGCACATCCCAACAGCCCACATATGATGACTCCAGGTTCGAATCAGAATTGGCGGAGGACGACTTTCATGCCAAGGCCTCAAAGAGCTTCATCCCTGAGATTCAGATTGACAGGGCAGCCCTCCGGGCGGAGAAGGAAGAGATGTATGAAGAGATCCGGAGGAGGGAAATGGAGTTCTTATTTGATGAACCTACACCGGTGAACAGGATGATTGTAAGAGAGTTCTACGCCAACTGCCCGGCACACATGGTGCGGAAGGTGATTGTGAGGGGCACGGTGGTTGATGTCTCAGTTGCAACTATTCGCCAGGTGTTGCGGCTGCCTGAATTTAATGGTGACACCGACTATTACCAGGCCGCACCAGGAGTCACTTGGGAGACTATGACTGATGTACTCTGCACAGGGGGCCAACCCACCTGGATACGTGACCATATCACCCTGAACTCCAATTCTTTAACCCATTTGGCTAAGTGTTGGCTCACTGTTATCTGCAGCAGGTTCTTGCCCTCAAGCAATATGACTGACGTGAACTTCCAAAGAGCCCTCTTGACATGGTGCTTCGTCACAAAGAAAGATTTTGATACGGCAAAACTAATTGGTGATGAAATGATCATACGGTCCCCGCTGCGGTCAAAGGGATTCTACTTCCCTTCCTTGGCGACTACATTGTGCCTGCTGAGGAATGTCCCCACTAATCCTACTAATGGAGAGTTGCCACAGAAAGAAGCTTTCAAAGCTTTGGGCATCAGAGTGGGCAGGGGTGCACGCACCACCATTCAGATCGATGATGAGGATGATGACCCAGTTCCCATGGCACCATCAAGGAGATCCTATGACAGTGCCGGACCCTCTCGGTAGCCCCACGCTGGAACAGGCTTATCCAGATCACAGTCCACCCGCCCTATGCTGCGTACTATGGAGGAAGAGGTCGCGGATCTTCGCACCTCGGTGGAGGGCTTACACACACGTATGGATGCCATGTCGCGGCGGCAGTCCAGATCTCAGAGCCGGTTTATGGCCTGGTTTCGCGCTTTGGGGAGAGCTTGTCATGTCGACCCCAGCATCGTCTCAGACTCCGATTGATGCTCAGGGAAGTCTTCTTACCCTTCTGTTCTTTATTTTTGATATGACATGGGGACATGCCATAATTTTAAGTGTGGGGTGGGAGACTTGCTCTGGTAGTGTATTGTAGTGTATATAGACATTGAGTATGTTGTAATATTAAAATGATGTTGTTGTGTATAATTGACTGTACTCACATTAGAAGTAACTGACTTGGCCCAACGACGGACACTTGTCGACAGGTCTCTTGAGGGTCATAGTCGAATCTAAAAAAAAAATGTAGAGGACTCTTCCTGAGGACGGACCACTTGGACAATACTCTTGAGGGAAGTAGTCCATGTAGTTTCTTTATTTTATTTTCTTTTAGGTAGTGTAGTAATTCTCCCTTGGTTTTTCTTTTGACCACGGTTCTTTTCCAAGGGCTCTTCTTGAACCGGGTTAGGTAGATTTTTCTTTTGGAGTTTTAGGACCAAGATGGGTGAAGGCTAGAATGCAACCCTAGATGTACACACCTGAGAATAACAAAAACAAACTGAGGGTGCGACGTCTAGTCTCGTTTGTAGACTCATACTTTGATGCCTTAATTTTGCACATCTTGTCTTGCTTGAACGCTCGAATGAGTGTGTTGATAAACTGATTCGGAATGAGTTACATGCCAAGTGTGTGTGAGTTATTACTTGCATTCTGTGCTTGCATGCGATACCTAGAACTTGCCATGTGTGTTTGCAAAGCGAAATAGAAGTTGTTTGGTTTTAGAGATGATTGAGGCACTTCTTTGTATAGCCTGTATAATTGTGAATCCACCTGTATATATTGCCATAGTTAACCCCTTTTGAGCCTGAAGCCTATTCTTTGATAACCCTATAATGACCTATATCCCTGTGTTTGAATAAATTGATTGTTTGAACCTGTACCTCCTAGAAGCACTTGAATTATTAAAGAACATACAAAAGTCAAAGTGTGGGGTAGTAGGGGAGTGGGAAAAAAGGGGAATCAGGAAAGAAATACTTGAATGGTGCAATGGTTGTTAAAAAAAGAAAAAAAAAGAAAAGAAAAGAGAAAAAGGCCAGTGCACCTAAAGAAAAGTGGGGGGCAAATATGAAACAAAATGTGGAAGAACGATTGGGCTGAACATGGAAATTGAAACAAAAGGAAGTTTGTATTAAAAGTGCTTAGGGAGGTTAGTCACTATATCTAAATATATCCTACCCGTCCCTTAGCCGACATTACAACTAAATAAAGACCTTTTGATCTTTGACTGAACAGCTCGATTAGTAGAGTATTACACGAGGGGCAAGCCTATGGTGTATCTGTGTGGCATGTGAATGTTCTTTGCTGAGAGTGAGTGAATTCTGTCTATCTATGGTTCCTTGTTGCTTAATTTATTGTGTGTGGAACTTCTCTCAGATTTGTGATGTGAGGGCATGTGACTCAGGAAGAAAAAGTGAGTTTTCACCTCTGTTAGAGTAATTAGAGTAAGCATGAGTGTGTCATGGCATTAGAGTCTGCATCTGAGTGTGACTGTTGCACTGCTTAGGTTATTCGTTCATAATGGCGGGTATAGCATAAACTTGGGGCAATGCATCCAACGGTTAGGCCTAGAAGTGTGGTTTAACTTGCTCGAGGACGAGCAAAGGTTTAAGTGTGGGGTGTTGATAATAGGTGAATTTAACTATAATTAGGCCCTAAAGAACCACCTTCTTGTATAGTTTTGATGATAAAAGTGATAACAAAATGCTCTGATTAGTGCTATTCATGCTTTGCAGGTGATATATGACAAAAGAAGGCTATGGAGTACTTTTGGGATCAAATATGGAGAAAAAGAGGCCAATCGTAAAATTTTGCCAAATGAACTAAGCGAAGCAGCTCAAGCCATGCCTGAAGAAGGACTGTCGCGGTTCCACCGCGACCGCGGTAGAACCGCGGTAGAAGATGGTCGCGGATAAGTTGAGATTTAGAGAAGGTGTGTGGCTGCGGTTTGACCGCGACCGCGACAGAGGCGGAAAAGTTCAGGGACTTAAGTGCAAAACACGGGATTTTTTAGCCCAAAACCCTATTTTAAATACTAGACTTCGCCAAAGGAGGCAAGATTTGTATTGGAGAATATTTTAGCAAGGAAAACAATTGTGAGAGATCACCCAAAACATCTTTCTTCTTTTCTTTGATTTTTCTTGCAAGTTTTATGATGAATATTGTTTTAGTTTGTTTACCCATAGTTATGAGTAGCTAAATCCTTTGTCTAAGGTTTTGATGGAACCTATTGGGGGATGAACTTCTTGTTTATGTGAATACAAATTGCTAGTTCCAATCTCTATTTGTTCAACTATGTGTTTGTTGTAGTTAATTGACAGGATCCTCAATTAGCTGTGCCTATTTAGTGTGCATAACTCGGGAGAGAGTGCATATTTAGGTAATTGTTGAACAACATCACTCCCAAAGTATATGAGGGATCAATAACCGAGGGTTTAAAGGCGGGATTAGGGATAACGAAGCCTTGGGTGTAATCTAAAGTGAATTGTGTTAAATAAAGCAAGCTAGTGTATCTCGGCAGAGTGAAACTAGTAAATTACTGTGATTACTCGGGAGAGATTTACGGTAAGAAGAGCGTTCATGATTGATAGAGATGTGTTGGTAAATTTGTATGAAGCATAAACAGAAGGAATTCCATCAATAGGGGAAATCATTACCTTAGCACTTTCTCATTATTGTTTACAGCTTAGCATCTTTAATTTGTAGCTATTAGTTACTGTTGATCTTAGTTATTAAAAACACCATCAACTGTGATTCTCAACGTTTGGAAAATTGATTCTAAAGAGTTTAGTAGGTCTAAAGATAGTGATTGATAGGTTAATTCTCTGTGGATTCGACTTTGGGCACAATACTCAGGTTATATTTGCAACGTCCGCATTGTCCTTTTTATAAGGCATAGTTGGGTGCGATCAGATGCTCATGACTTAGTGACACCCCGATGTTGGGGCTATTTTCCGCACTTATGTTTTGGTTTACCCATTTTTATGAAAAACTCTGGTTATTATTAAATTTCTTAATTCATTTTTCGTTAAATGTTGGAAGCGTTTTGGAAATGTCGGCTTGCCTAGTACCACGATAGGCGCCATCACGACGGGTTAGGATTTGGGTCGTGACAATAGAGAAGTGCTTTTAAGCATCAGCAAAAGCAGTTTATCTGCTTTTGGAAAAAAGCTATAAATTCTAGCTTCTTCCAAGAAGCAGAAGCAGAAAATAAATTTTTTTCAAGACAAAAATATCCTTACTATAAAATTATATTTCTTCAATCCTCCCTATTAATTTAACCTTTACTTTTTTTCTTTCTACCATCCCTTTTTTTATATATATGTATTTACCCTATTTTTATTTTTTTTCTCTTATTCCTATTTGGAATAATCTCTCTACAATAAATAGATATCTTCTTTTCTCTTCCGCCTTTTCTTCTTTTCGTCTCCTATTACTCTTTAAAATAACAAGGTTAATCACTAGATCCAAGCACTTTCTTTATAAGGTATGATTTTTTTCCCTTATAGTATACCAATATTACAGGAACTCCACTTTGTAGTTTTATTTATATATTTTCTTGGCATACATGCATAAAATATAGTTAACGTAATGTAATACTACCTAGCTTGTTTTTCTCAAGAATTAATAGTGTTTTTAATACAATGTAACTTGTAAGAACATGTGTTCCTACTAATATTATTGCTTTTATATACTTATATTTTATATTGATTAAAATCTTAATATATATTAATTTATGTTTATACTTTAATATAATTACATAAAAATAAAAAGATTAATTAAATTTTTTCATAATAAATATTTAAGATTTCTCTTTTTTAAATAATACTAATGTAAACTAATTTTTATTGTCCTTTATCGTAATTTGACACTCAAAAGTACTTTTTGGAAAGATTAGCCAAACACAATTCGCTTATCAAATATCGTAAAAAATATTTCTTAAACGAATTGACCAAACACAAATAGTTAATCTCTAAAAATGCTTTTTCGAAAAATATTTTTAAAAATTACTTTTCAAAATAAGTATTTTTTTTATATCTTGGCCTTACGGGCTCTAAACGGCATGTTTTCTTTAGCTTAAGGAGTGCTGGTTGGTAGCGGTCACGTGATTTGTCCTAACCGACAATCAATTTTCTCAAAGAGCTGCTTTTGTTTCTCTGGAGAACAAAATAACAACTTTTCGAAAAAGAAGTTACTGTTTTTTCCAAAAATAGCTTATTCCTCCGTCTCAAAAGAATACATGTAGTATTAAGTACTCTTTAAGAAATTAAACAAATTATTTTGATTATGACGTTCTAATATTTTGTTAATTAAAATTTTGGAAATAATAGTTTATGTACTTTCAAATACATAAATTTCTCTTAACGTTTAATTATTAAAAATTCCGAATCAAAAGACAAAAGATTAAAGATATGTATTAGTCTTCATAGTTCGTATTCTGTCCTTTTCTTTTTACCAAAGGTGAAGTGTTTAGTATTACTCTCTCGATTTTAATTTATGCGAACTTATTGATTGGACACGAAATTTAAAAAAAGAGAGAAAAATTTTAAATTTATGGTGTAAAATGAATTACATAGATTTTATATGACTATAAATCGTTATATAACGGTAAATTATTTTTAAATAAGAAAATGAGTCATTCATTCTAAACCGTACTAAAAAAATATATATTCACATAAATGAAACGGAGGGAGTATGATCTTTCTATTTTCTCCCAAGTATTGTTCAAGTAAGACGAGATTCGGTATCTGCCCTTCAACTCAGAAGCAATGGAATTCTAGAAGAAAAGCACGTGCAGGGTTAAAGTTAGTTGCAAGGAGAGGTGGTTAGAGCTCCACGCCTACATGCAACTCCCACTCCTTTATAAATCTCAGCCTCTAATTTCCCCTAACTCCTCCTCACTACTTGCCAATCTCCCTCGTATATATCCTACGTCTCCACAAAAAGAGTGCGTCTTTCTTACTACCTACCTAAGTGCTCTGTTGTACAAATAAAAAAACAAGACATTAAGAAGATTACTAAAAATGGCACCTTCGACATTAACAGCTCTAGCAGAGGAAAAGACACTTCAAACAAGTTTCATAAGGGATGAAGATGAGCGTCCAAAAGTGGCTCACAACAAATTCAGCAACGAGATTCCGGTCATATCGTTGAAGGGTATTGATGATGAGAGTGGAGTTAATAATGGAAGAAGAGCTGAAATATGTGAAAAGATTGTCAAAGCATGTGAAGATTGGGGCATTTTCCAGGTGGTTGATCATGGTGTTGATGCTCAACTTATCTCACAAATGACAACTCTGGCTAAACAATTCTTCGCTTTGCCTCCTGAGGAAAAGCTACGGTTTGACATGTCTGGTGGCAAGAAAGGTGGCTTCATTGTCTCTAGCCATCTACAGGTAACCTTGCATGTTTATATATAGACTTGGTCATAGGCCCTCCACTTGAAAAAAAAAAAAACTTATCACCTACGTAATATTTTCCTTTAGAGTTAAATATATCAAAAGTTTAGAAGTTTAAGCTTATGTTGTGAAAAAGTAACAACATTTAAGGTAATCAACTAAATTATGAGGTAAGTACATGTAAATTTTAATGATAAACATTACTAAGTACTCCCTCACTTGGTCACGGAGTTTAAGAAAAAATGAAGACTTTTTGAATTTGTGGTCCTAAACAAGTTAAAAAGGGGTCCAGAATATTTGTATGGTTATACTAACTTCTCATTAAGGGTAGAATTGTAAATTTAAGCTAAATTGTTACCAAATTTAGAAAGGGGTCATTCTTTTTGGAACGAACCAAAAAAAATAGTTTTACAAAAACTGAAACAGAGAGAGTAGTAATATGATTAAAAAAATTGATAGTTAACTTGCTATATATGTGTTAAGTAAAAAAGGTTTGATATATATATATATATTAAACTAGTATATGTATATATCTTTTTACATGTTCTGACTTCAGAAATTAAAGTAGAAAATAATTAATAAGGAATGGGAGAATATTAGATTTGACATTTAGTGACAATGAATCTTTCTTTAAAGGGTGAAGTGGTCCAAGATTGGCGTGAAATAGTGACCTACTTCTCATATCCAATTCGGGCTAGAGACTACTCTAGATGGCCAGACAAACCAGAAGGATGGATAGCTGTGACTCAAAAGTACAGTGAAAAGTTAATGGAGTTGGCTTGCAAATTATTGGAAGTACTATCGGAGGCTATGGGCTTAGAGAAGGAGGCCTTAACCAAGGCTTGTGTGGATATGGACCAAAAAGTGGTTGTCAATTTTTACCCAAAGTGTCCACAGCCCGACCTTACCCTTGGACTGAAACGACACACTGATCCAGGAACCATTACCCTCTTGTTACAAGACCAAGTTGGTGGGCTTCAAGCCACTAAAGATAATGGCAAAACTTGGATTACTGTTCAGCCCGTTGAAGGCGCTTTTGTTGTCAATCTTGGTGACCATGGTCACGTAAGTCTAGTGTTACTTAGACCCCACAATTGTTTGTGTTCAATGTTTTGAATTTAACAAATTGTCATTTCATTATGTGATTTTTGACAGTTTTTGAGCAATGGAA
Source organism: Nicotiana attenuata (assembly GCF_001879085.1). Lineage (NCBI taxonomy): Eukaryota > Viridiplantae > Streptophyta > Magnoliopsida > Solanales > Solanaceae > Nicotiana > Nicotiana attenuata. The sequence continues at coordinate 398,397 of NW_017670702.1, read as the reverse complement.
GGTTTAAGAACGCTGATCATCAAGCAGTGGTGAACTCGAATAGCAGTAGATTATCGATCGCTACCTTTCAGAATCCAGCACCTGAGGCTATAGTGTACCCATTGAAAATTAGGGAAGGAGAGAAGGCAGTAATGGATGAGCCCATAACATTTGCAGAGATGTACAGGAGGAAAATGAGCAAGGACCTTGAGCTTGCTAGGCTCAAGAAACTGGCAAAGGAGCAGCAAATACATGCTGAAGAAGCTGCTGAGAAGGCCAAGTTGGAAACCAAGCCCATTGAAGAAATTCTTGCTTAATTTTATAGTTGTAGCAATTTTACATATTGGATGCTGGAAAATGATCATACTCTGTAATTTCATTTATCACTACTACCTTCAATAACCATTTATCTTGTCGTTTTGAATTGGTGATAAAGTTGGCAAACCTATATGTTTGGTATGCTAAGGAGAAAATGTCAACCTTTTATCAAAGTAATTTTGTTACTGCATGTTACTGTCACTTCTCCGCAAACACTTAGTAATTTTTTTCAGTCGTTTTCTTTACTTTATTACCAATAGCAATGGGCCAAAATTCATTACAATTTATAGTACTGGCTTTGATTATCATGTATGAGTGAAAGATTGAGGCAGACCTAAGATTTTAAAACTGTCACTTTTTACATAGACGGAATAGTAAGATACGCTCGGATAATTATCTCTATTTTGGTTTAATTTGATTCAATTTATTAGGCTTTTGATTTGTATGCAGATAAATTATTCTATTGAGTGAAAATAGACTTATTTTGAAATCGACCCTTCTATCAACAACGCATTAGATGATATTAAATTATGATATGAAAGATGAAAAGATAGTATTACTAATTTCCTGAAAAGCGAAGTAAATTAGAACTTAGTCTATGCTTGCTCCACCTATTCCTACCTCGTTGTTGCAAATGATTCATAAAAATAGATTTAGCATTTTTCACAAATTTGCATATTTAGTAACGATGAACCGATGTTATTTCTCCTTTTCTCGAAGAGGTTGGGTGTAAAAATTGCACGTGGCGCATATTTGGTCGCCCCTATTTAACCTATACCCCTTTTTTTTGAAGTTTTAACTTGTACCCACTTTTTAAACAACTTCAGCCCCCTTTCTCCTACTCCTTCGTTTTCTTCTTCTTTTTCTTCTTCTTCTTTCTTCTGCTGCTGTTGGTGCTGCTATGAAACTTCAGTTCATGGGATGTTACGTAAGTTAGTAGACAATAATTTGTGAATATTTTCACGTACGGGAAGTTTAAGGTCACACTTAGTGATTCTTTTCATGATAATTCTGTTCTTTTCACGTTTATTGTTTCCAAAATTTATGATTTAGATACTGTTGGCAATCTGATTATTTTATAGTAGTTATACACTATGAAAGAATAAGGTGATTATTTATCTAGTATGTTAGAAAGCTTTTTCAAAAACTTCAGCTTATATAGTGCTAAAGCTTTTACCAATGAACTAAATAACTTCAGCATCTTCTGCTGAAGTTTTTGAAAAAGCTTAATGACAAAACTAATGAATCCAGGACAAAAAAACTTCAGCTTATTTAGTGCTGAAGTTTTTACAAATGAACTAAATAACTTCAGCATTACAAACTTCAGCTACTAGAATGCTTAAGTTAAGCAATTACAAACAAACATTTCAGCAAATAGAGAACAAAACTTCAGCTACTATGCTTAAATCAGCAATTACAAACAAAAACTTCAGCACACTTGGTTCAGCAATTTTTGCTACTTCAGGCCCGTCTACTAGAATGCTGAAGTTTTACATGATTGCCTTTGCTACTTCAGCCCCGTATGCTGAAGTTACGCGAAAAAGTGGGTACGCTTGCAATTTTTTTTGCAAAGCGGGCACAAGTTAAAACGTGACTCAAAAAGCGGGTTTAGATGCAGATCCCCCAAGTTGGGTTCTGTTCAATGTTTTAAAGGCTGTCTTTAGGCCTGAATGGAACTACAACATAAAAGGAAATTTTACACCCTATAGAAAAGCTTAGTACCCTATTTATTTTAAATAAATACCATTTTAAAAAATTATATTATATAGCTACATTTTAACCTTTATAGCAAAATATTTAACTATAGTTATATCGTACACTTAAGGCACCATATACGCTAATTAATATTTTTCTCTCTCCCTTTTCAGATTTTCTCTCACATAATCACGGTAAATTTCACAAACCATGTTCTCTCACTCTCTTTTTGCATACACTTTACTCTCTTCTCCCACAAAATCACGATTGTTGCCTCTGTTCGTTGCCCTAGTGGTTATAACAGAGATTTTTTTTCTGGTTCGACTCGACGCGGCTGAAAAAGCCAATTCTTGTGCCGAGTCGTTTTTAGACATAGTTATCACCATATGACAAGTTGACAACTAGCACAAATCTGCGTAACTTTCTCATAATGAACCGTTTTTGTTTCCTTCAAAATCTTTTCAGGAAAAAAGGAAAATACACACATACACATAACAACATGGACAAAAAATTGCTCATGAACAAATAAATTATTGCATCAATGGCAGAAGACATTCACGACCAACGCACAATGACAGCATCTTCATCTAGTGCAATCATATTCTCTAATAAGTACACAAAACTAAAATGAAACAACAATGAAAATTTCAGTTACTTTAATCACAGGTTATGCGAGTGAAAATTTTCCAGAACACAATGCCTATCATTTTATTCTTATCACTTATGGTTTAACCAAAAAATAGAATTTTGACTAAAGCTATAATTTAGAAGAACACGGGTTATTGATAATCACGAGAATGTATAAAAGAAAGTAATTTGGATAGCCAGAATATAATTGAGTAAAGCAAGTAAACCAAAGTATATTCAGATGATTTTTCGTGTCCTTTACAACTATTCAGTCCTCTTCTTTTATAGTTATTTTTTAGGTATGTGTCTTGCTTTGGTCATAATAGGGCTACTGTGGGCAATAAATGACATTGAATACTACGTAACATGATCATTACATTTAAGAGAGATTCTCGAACGTTTCCAGCATTTAATGCTTCAAATACTGTATTTGGACCCTCGTATGTTATCAGATTCATTCCCTTGATTCTCCTTGATTATTGAGCTTAAATTTCTTGAATAGGTACGGGCGTTGAATCCTTTAAATAACCGCCCGTGCCTCTTCCTTTGCTTTTGCTCGCATCTATCACCACTCGTGCCTCTTGGCTAACTGTAACTCTTTGACTATTTGACCGTCCTACGTGTCATGACACGTCATCTTCACACTTTTTAATATGTAAACTCAAATTTTTTCCAATACAGATAGTCCCCTCCACTTGCCATTTATTCATCAATTGAATATATGGGAAGTGGATTTCATTAAAACGGGAATTTTTGTCACCATTAATGCTGTTACAGAATTGACACTTCAATTGTCACTTCTATTTAATGCATTTCACACGTGTCACCTTTCTATTGGTTCTGCAATTTTGCAGCGCTTTTCTAGGCTTTCTTTTCGGCTTTCCTATTCACGAAGTGTCAGTTATCATTATTATGGCTCTTTATCATTGCACTTTTTCCTTTGACAGTTGATCATCAATATAAATATAACTTCTTTCTTTGTCTTTGACTCATAAAGTTTACTGAACACTTTATTTTTCAAATCTCTGTTTGTTTCCTCCTCGTGTCATCTTTTACCATTATGTCTTCGTCGAACACCAACCCTAGAAAGGCTTCCATTGTTGATACCTTCCGTAATACTCTTAGCAGGGGCAGAAGGGGAGGTAGGCACCGCAGTTCGGGATCTGCACGAGGTCCTTCTGTTTTATCTCCTGGTTCTGGCCCTTCTTCCAGAACCAGAGGTTCCCTTTCTCAAAAATCTTCCTCTAGGGGTAAAGAACCTTCTGAACCATTACGTGAACCTTTAGTAGAAAAGATAGTCCCTACGGAATTGTCTTTTTACCATGACAGATAATCTTTTAGAAATCAGGTTTCTACTTTAGATCGTGCAGATGTTTTTCCCACTCAAATTACAGAAATTTTGGCTCCTGTAGTTCGCAAAGATTGCCATTGGAGTGATGACTTCTCTATCATTATTCCTAACCCAAATCAGAGAATCACTTCTTACTTGATGGGGTTTCTATTGACCCAGTCATTCTTGATTTTTGTCGTTTCTTCGACGTTTGTTTGGGTCAAATTGGCCCAATCATATGGAGGGTTGTTGCCTGTTTAAGGCATTTAACCAATTCTGCTGATGTTCCCTTCACTTTCCCTCATTTAATTCATCTTTACTCCCCTAGGCTTTTTCGCAATGGTGTTTTCACACTAGTAGCCAGGAGTAAGAGGGTTTTAGTGAGCCCTGAGGATGACAAGGACCGTGGCTGGTATGCCCGGTTTGTTGCTGCCCCCGTTGCTGGTTTAGTGGGTGAAGATAACGTTCCCTTCCCTGAGAAGTGGAACTTTGCGCGTAAGTCTTTTATCCTGTTCGTGACTTTTTCCTTCAAGTTTATCAACTTTTCTAATTCTGCTTCTCTTCTTTCTTTTTTAGCAACTATGGGAGTTGTGGGAGATGTTCCCAATTTCCGTGGTTGGGTAGACCGATTACTGAAGACCGCACCCATGGATGGGAGGTCTTGGAAGATACTTTCTAACCGTTTTGGTTGGAAAGTAAAGACTCATGGTAAAAGCTTCTTATTTTGTTTCATCTTGCATACATATGTTTCTCTTTATGGCTCTAATTTCAATCCATCTTTTTGTCAGGATTTGCTATTCGAGGAGTTACTGCCGAGGCAGTTGCGGTTTCTCGTGCTTCTTCTGGAACCCGTATCTCTTTGGAAAAGGCTCAAGAAATAGTCTTGGGTTCTTCGAAGAGAAAAGTCATTGAAGAAGAAGATTCCTAAGAAGAGGAGGATGACGGTGGCTCTTTAGTGAGACGGCCTCGAGCTCGAAGACGCATCATTTCTGATGACGAGGCTGAAACATCCCCCCGCCAATCTATGTCTCTCACCGAGCCTACTGAAGCCCAGGTGGTAATTCTCGTATCTGATGATGACGTAGCTCCCTTAGATACTCGCGAATCCATTGAACAACTTTTCATTAGTGGCTTCGGTAGTGGATGTTTTAGATGAAACTCCCATAGCCTCTTTTTCAACTCCCGTGCCTATGATTTCTTCCTTACCAACCCCAGCTGTTCCTTCTTCTACTGTTTTTACTTCTTCTACCGCTTCTCCTTTGACAATTCCCCCTCCTATCGTTCATCATATGGAAGTGGGCTCTTCAAGTAGAGTGCTGCAATGAGGAGGGTAACTATTGAAGTTCCTGCTGATAGCCTTTTGAGAAAGTTAGGCCAGGCGGATGTATGGCTGGAGCCTTTAATTACTTTTGTTGATAAGAAAATCTTTACACTATATGTGTGTATAACTTAGATTGAAAGAGTCATGGTAAAATCCTACTCTATAATATTTTTTTTGTTTTCTTTCGTTATTCAAAGAGAGAGACGCTTTGTACCAGAATTTTTTTTATTCTCAGAGCCCAAAATGTTTAGTTACGGATGAAGAGATGCTATCCATCTCATCACAATCTAGGTTATTTTCCAGAATAATCAATTTGCTAAAAGAAGGGCTTATCTTTCCTACGTTTGAACAAGCAAAATTCTCACATGCAAGCCGGGATTTGTGCGGTATATATATGTAGACTATAATAATCTGAAAATGTTGTAGGACGGCCCCATAACCATACATATGACAGCTAGTTTACAACAGAAGCCAGAAAATCTTGTAGTAGTAACATCTACAAAAGGACATTAATCAAATCTGCAGGAGACGCGCGAACATTTCTTGCAAGAAACAGAATTGGTCTTTTGCTCTGTCCGGCTTTGGAAACCCAAAGGGTGTTTCTCTTTCTCTATTTCTATTCCACTTTTATTTTAATTTATTAATTATTCAAGAATTTTGGATTTTTGTCGGAGTAAAAAAGAAAATAGATTAATTAAATTAGTTCCAAGTTCCTGCTACTCTGGCAAATCCAGCTCTCTGTCTTGCTCTTTTATTCTTCTGGTTTACATATTCGTCACATGCTACTAGGCAACGGACGTTTAGCTCCTTTTTCAACACCGAGAGCACCCCTAATCTTTGGGCCACATGTACGTAATGGGGCACGTTTTTTTCCTTTTTCTTTTTCTTATAAGACTGAATTATGTATTTTGCGTTCATATTTGGGTACATAAAATCACCCCACACCACACCACAAAATGATAAAAAAGGAGATGGGCTTGCTAAAGGTAACTAGAATGGTAGAAGAACTGAAAAATAAAGTGACAAATAAATGCTTGATGCATGAAATAATTCGGGCCAAATCTTAAAAAAAGAAAAAAAGAAATTAGTATGTTTTAACCAAGCAAAGGAAAAAAGAATAAAAAGAAGAATTGAACAACCCATTGTAGTGTGAAATGGAAGCTAAAAGGAGTGAGAAAACAGGACTGAGAGATTTGGTTGTAGTTAATTAATGCATATATAACGGCACATTAAACATGTTTAATTAGAGGCGTTTCTAGTATTTAGAAGTGTATCATGCTAGAAGATTAAGTTCTTTTACCAAGCTCTACTCAACATCTCAATCTTAAAAGGAATCAAAGCTAGCTTTTTACATTTTCGTAACCTATAAAAGTATAAATAAACTACTCCTATTAAATTGTGCTAACCATTTTTTTTTCCTTCTAAAAGTTGAAACTAAAAGAAATTAGACAGTATCTATTTAACATAGGTGACATTATGATTCACATTTATAAAAGTTTTTCCCCTCTATACTATACTGAATTGTATATATTATCTCTTATCAAGGTTCTAAATTTTTAAATCGTTTAACTTGGAGAATATAGGGCACAAATTCTGCGGTCTCTAAGATGGAGGTCAAACTACGCCGTTGTGTAAATGGAATCAACAAAGCTTCAAGATTTGGTCTTCTTCTGCGTTTCTATCTATGACAGTGATGTAAATTTCTATTTTCACCCTCATTTATTTATATTATCATCTAAAGATCGATAAAAATAAAATAAAGGCCAAATGTGTACCAAGTTTATGCAGTCAAGTCAAGTATATTACTAGTTGTAGAAGTGCTCTTTTCTGCGATTTTACTGTAAGTGCTCTTTTCTGCAATTTTACATATTTTTAAGTGTGAACGCTTCTTCTGTTAAGTAAAGCTCCCATTGTATGCAGCTTGAGATTACTGAGAAGATAGTCGACTTAAAAACTCTTTCTTTTCTTAGTTCATTGTACTTAATTTTTCTAATACTATACTTTTGTTAGTATACCTACTTTTGTTCAATCCTTCTTGTCCGCTTCTCACAATTTAAATAGGCCACGTCCATTGATACTCGAAATTCATGTATTTAATTTGTTCACACGTATAACATTCTTTCAGTGCATATATTAACACAAGCTCTATATTTAAATCTAACATTTTATGAGCCTGTTCTAATTATTGACTTTCTAAGTTCTCAACACAGCGATATATATGTGCACCCAGATTTATAAAACTTTAAATTCCTTAGTATAATACTCCATGTTCGAGATCCAATAATCAAAATGCGATCTATGGGATTTTGTTATGAAAAAGTTTCTATATTGGAGAAGTTCTTGGGAAAAAGTTTTTTCTCGGGATAATAAAAGAGGGTAACCATGTCATATAAATTTGAGACACGATTGGATTACTTTTTGACAAAATGTTTTTGCTAAAGTTTTTAGGAAACTTCCAAAACTCGTACAAGTAGGGTTTTCGATCTGTTGAAAGAAAAATTGAAGCTGGAGATGAATGAGAGCAGAAGAGAGAGTAGGTCGGTTGTGAGAGCAACTGACTCTCTGGTATTTTCTCTGATAGAATTTAAGGGTCCATAAAATTATATAGAGAACCAGGTTCTTTATCAATTCCCACAGTAAGCAACAGACTATAAAACCAAACAGTATAGGGAACCAGGTTCTCTATCTGTTCCACAGTAAATCGGCAGTAAATAGAGAACACAGAGGAATGTTACGTGGAAAACTCCCAGCTCACGGGATTAAAAACCACGACCTACCCTTGTAGGATTTCAACTTCACTACTAAGCAATCTTCATATTACAACCTATTGTAACCTAGGAATTAACCTCTTGAGAGAATGCTTGATGAGTTCTTGAATGTGCAAGTGATTTGTTTTACCTTTGCTTGATGTTAATATCTCATTTGTGACATCAGTTGGATGATGCAAGCATGTTAGGTGAAGGGCATTCCCCATAAACTTAACTGCTGCACTGTTTCTGCACTGTAGCGTGTGCAGGCAACAACTTTACAACTAGGAGAGTTGACTTGTACAATCACCTCGGGAACTGGTAGGGACCTGGTCCCTCAATTGTTCCTTCAATTCTGGAGATTTGAAACATATCCCAAACTGGAACCTTTCGATCTTAAGATCTTGAGAATGTGTCACAGGCTCCTTATCTGGTTCTCTCATGAAGTTTGTCAAATCATCAAAACAAAAGATGCATAACTTATCATTCTCATTGAACCAAAACAAAATGAAAATGTACAATTTATATTATTTCCTAACTCGCTAACTTAACCCACTACTAACTTGTGTCTAACTAACTAACTATGGTTAGTTCTATATGTACATAATGTATAACTACTACTATGACTTTAATATTTTCACACTCCCCCTCAAGTTGGATGATGAAATACATTAATCATCCCCAACTTGCATACCATATCATTGTGTAACTACTTCCCAAGCCTTTAGCCAATATGTTTGCCACTTGATTTTTGCTACTCACATGTTCTATCTTGATCAACTCACTTTGTATCTTCTCTCGTATAAAATGGTAATCTATCGCTATGTGTTTAGTGCGTTCATGATACATAGGGTTTGAAGTTATCTGCAATGCTGCCTTGCTGTCACAAAATAGCTCCATGGGCAGCTCATTCATGCCTAATTCCTGCAACAGTTCCTATAGCAAAACAAGTTTTGCCACTGTAGTTGTTATACTCTTGTACTCAGCTTCATCTGAGCTCCTTGAGACTGTACTCTATATTTTGATTTCCAGGAGATTAGGGAATCCCCCAGCTTAATATAATACCCTGTTACTAACTTCCTAAACACCACACATGATGCCCAGTCTGCATCACAAAAGGCGGTGATCCTTCCAGATTTTCTGCTATTCATCAATAACCCCAATCCTGGTTGGTCTTTTATGTATCTAACCATCCTTAAAGCTGCTTCATAATGCATCTCTGTTAGAGAATGCATGTATTGGCTCAATGTTTGGACTGCAAAAGAAATATATGGCCTAGTGATAGCAAGATATAGCAATATTCCCAACAACCTTTAATATGGCCTTCTATCTTCTAATTCTGGGCTTGTACCTTTATCAGGTTCAAACAAATTATCATATTCAGGAGTGGTGAACTTCTAATTTTGTTCTAAAGGAGTTGTAAGTGGCTTTGCTCCCCCTAGACCACATTCTGAGACCAACTCTAAGGCATACTGTCTTTGATTCATAAGTATACCCTTAGATGATCTTGCAAATTCATTCCCTAAGAAATATCTCAATTCCCCTAAGTCTTTCATTTTAAATTTGCTGTTCAGAATATTTTTAGCTTCTTCTATCAGTTTGGTGTCACTGCCAGTGATTAATAAGTAATCCACATATACTAGAATGATCACAAGATTAACACCTTGGCCTTTTGTGAACAAGGAATAGTCCAGTTTACTCTGTGTGAAATCTAATTGCACTAAAGTTGTAGTAAGTATAAGATTCCATTGTCTGTTGGCTTGTTTCAACCCATAAAAGGATTTGAGGAGCCTGCATACTTTGTTCTCCCCTTGGCCATCAAATCCTTGTGGAAGAGACATATAGACCTCTTCAAATAAGTCACCCTGGAGAAATGCATTGTAGACTTTCATTTGGTAGAGAGGCCAATCAAATCGAGCAGCCACAGAAACAACACACCTGACAGTGACCATTTTGACCACTAGGGAGAAAGTGTCATGATAGTCTAACCCCTCTTGTTGGGTGAAACCCTTGGCCACTAATCTAGCTTTATACCTCTCCACACTACCATCAGCTTTGTACTTTACTTTGTACACCCATTTGCACCCAATAGGTATTTTACCTGCAGGTAGATCAACTACATCCCAAGTATGATTATCAGTGAGAGCAGCAATTTCTAATTTTATAGCTTGAATCCAGTTAGGATCTTGGACAGCTTGGTTAAAGGAAGTAGGTTCAGCAATAGCAGAGAAGGCTGCTAGATAAGTATGGTAAGAAGAAGAGATAGAGGAGTAGGACAGGGAGTTTGATAAAGGGTATGGAGCTATGGAAGAATAGTGAACATAGTCTGTTAACCAAAGAGGAGGTTTTGATTTCCTAGTGGATTTTCTCAAAGGAATAGAAGGATCAATGTGAGTTACAGAAGGAGATGGCAAGGAAGATGGAGAAGAAGAAGGATGAGGAATAGGAGAAGAAGGTAGGGATTCATTGATTGAGGGTGAAGAGATGACCTGATCACTAGGAGTAGGGATATATCCTGCAGCAGGAAAGACATCATCCAATAAGGGGGTTGAAGCAGACGGCATAGTAGGGCATGTATGTGGTTCGAGAAAAGTGGATTTAGGATGTTTGAAGGGAAACACTAATTCCCTAAAGGTGACATCCATGTTCACAAAGAAGATGCTTGTTGCAATGTTGTATAATTTGTACCCTTTTTGAGTTTCTGAATATCCCATTCAAAATTGCTGGGATGACTTTGGAAGGAAGTTTATCAGAAAATTTGGGCTTGGTGGCATAACATAAGCAACCAAATACCTTCAGGTGGGTAAGTGAAGGTGGTGTGCCATGGAATAACTCATAGGGTGACTTCCCTGAAAGAGATGAAGAGGGTAGTCTATTTATGAGGTAAGCTGTTGTGAGTACACACCCACCCCAGAATTTTAATAGAGCATAAGCTTGGAATCTAAGAGCTCTTGCCATTTCAAGCTAGTGCCTATGCTTCCTTTCAGCCACCCCATTTTGTTGTGGGGTACTAACACAAGAACTTTGATGAATTACCCCAAAGGAATTAAAGATACTAAGACGGCGGGAACTAAAAAATTCAAAGCCATTATCAGATCTAACAGTTTTTATAGAGGTAGAATTGATTTTTAATCAAGGCAAAGAAATTCTTGATCAAAACAATAGTATCACTTTTATGTCTCATAAAAAAAATAAGTCATCCTAGAACACTCATCAACAATGGTAAGGAAAAATTTGAAACCATTATAGGTACATTGTCTATATGGACCCCATATATTCATGTGTACAAGTTCAAAAAGAGATACAATTTTTGACACACTAGTAGGAAAACGAAATCTAGTTTGCCTTGCTAAAGGACAAACAGTACAAGATTTATATGCATGATTGGATAGATGACCCTTCAGCATTGAGATTTTCTAGAGGACAGCAACGGTTACATGACCAAGCTTTTGATGCCATATTGAGACTTGATCAGACTTAGTATAAGATAGGCAGTGTTGTGAAGGAACAAGTGAAGTTGAAGAAGTTGAGACCTGAACTGGTGAAGGTCTCTTGGCAGGTTGAAGTAAGTATAATGCATCCTTCTCCTTACCAATCCCCCTTACCTTTCTAGTATATAGGTCCTGGAAGATACAAAAATCAGTAAAGAAACCAACACAACTTGTAGTTGTTTAGTTAGTTTCAAAATGGACAGGAGATTATACTTAAAGAAAGGTACATATAGCACATTAGTCAGTATATTGTCAAACAAAGACATTGAACCAATATGTGTGATAGAAGTAGTTTGACCATTTGGTAAGTGAACCTAACTACAGTTTAGAGGTATTAGTTCTGAGTTGAGTAGATGATTTAGGTTAGATACCATTTGATGTTTGTTTCTTGTGGAGGTGGTGTCTTATTTATCAGCTGCAGGATCTGTTGATATTGCTACGGGGTAAAGACAGGCATAGTCATTCCATGAGCAGGAGTGGTGCAATTATCAGCATGATGTGCATTGTAGTTAGGAGCAACAGAGTTGCTATCACAGTTTGCATTATTCACCATGGGAGCCTTGTTGCCTTTGTCAGTTTGTTAAAAACTACCAGAATTTCTTCTCTTAGTATTCTTAGAATTGGCAGGGTATCCAACCATCTTGTAGCAGTTTTCCCTTTTGTGACCTTTCATATGACAATAATCACAGTAAAGTGTATTTGCCTTTTTGAACCTATTCCCCTGTACAGAGGAAAGGATGGTGGAGTCATTCAAGTCCAGTTGTTGGAGAGGCTGAACACACTGATTTATCATATATGATTACATTCTCTGGCTTTCATCTTGCATGATCAAATTGTAAGCTTGATTCAGGGAAGGACTGGGAGCCATCATAAAAATATGACTGCGTGACTGTGAGTAAGTCTCATTTAGCCTCATCAGAAATTGCATCAGATTCTGCTGCTCTATGTGATCAGCATATGTCTTATCACTTCCAGGAAGGGGAACTAGAGACAGATATTCATCCCAAACATTTCTCAATCTCGAAAATACTCAGAAACAGATGAAGTACCCTGGACCATTGTATAAATCTCTCTATGTAATTGATACACTCTAGTGAGATTTCTCTTATCAAAACGTTCTTTTAAATCCTCCCAGACCTTATAAGCATTAGACGAGTACATCAATCTATTAGCTAATTCTCACGAAACTGAGTTTGTGATCCACGACAAGACGAAGGCATTACATCTGTCCCACTCATGAACTAAATCTCCTCTATAATCTTCCTTTTACAGCTACCATCAATAAACCCTAATTTATTCTTAGCTAACAGTGCAACTTTCATAGAATTACTCCATGTAGTGTAATTTTCGATTCCAATTAGTTGTTGAGGAATGAGAATACAACCTGGAGTGTCGGATGGGTGTATAAATAGAGGATTCCTTGGATGAATGTCATTGAATCACTCGATCTGGTCCACCGTTGGTGTCGTCACCGGCGTTGGCATTTCGTCACTTGTGCTTGGCATTTCTTCACGAGAATCTTCAGGAGCCGACCATAGAAGTAACAATTGCTGCTTTGATTAACCTAGAACTCACCAAAAAATTGATGATTTAGACCCGCAGATGAAGTAATCCCCCAAATTTAACAATGGCGAAAATTAGGGTTTGTCTGCTACTGGTCTTCAATGGAATCAATCAATTTCTTGATAAATCACTCTCATATGCTCATTTACCAGCTCAATCACCATTGATCGGTGGCTCTGATACCATGTTGAAAGAGAAATTGAAGCTGGAGATGAAGGAGAGCAAAAGAGAGAGTAGGTCAGTTCTGAGAGCAATTGACTCTCTGATATTTTATCATTGAACCAAAACAAATGAATATACAATTTATATTATTTCCTAACTCACTAACTTAACCACTACTAACTTGTGTTTAACTAACTAACTATGGTTAGTTCTATATGTACACAATGTATAACTACTACTGTGACATTAATATTTCCACATTTTCAATTTTGGATTACAAAAGAGAAATGTTTTCTAAAGCTAAGGTTGTGAAATGTATTTCCAAAAACCAAGTCATTCATGTTAAACAAAGATTTCGGTCTTTAAATATTGGAAAAGTTTCCGAAATATCAACATAAACCAAGCACCACTAAATTAGAATAACTCTTCTTTATCATACGTCGTTTTTATGACCAGGCCTTTAGTATCAACTAGAATGGTCACCTCTACCAAGTAAAGATATAGTACTCCCTCCGTTCCAGTTTATATAAACTTATTTCCTTTTTGGTCCGTTCCAAAAAGAATGACTCCTTTCTAAATTTGGAAACAATTTCGCTTAAACTTACGATTCTACCCTTAATGAGAAGCTTTTATAACCACACAAATACTCTAGACCTTATTTTGACTTGTTTAGGACCACAGATTCAAAAAGTCTTCATTTTTTCTTAAACTTCGTGCCCAGTCACACTACTAGAAATTCGAGTTTTAGCAACCACGAAAAGCGACCAAAGTTGGTCGCTTATTGGCCAAAAAGCGACCAACGTTGGTCGCTTATTAGCCAAAAAGCGACCAAACAGGCCTGGTCGATATTAAGCTGGTCCCTTTCCCTTAGGGGCCAAAGTTGGTCGCTAATTAGCGACCAACTTTGGTCTCTCAGGTAAAAGGACCAAATTTTCCGGGTAAATAAAATAGCGACCAACTTTGGTCGCTACAATATTTTAATATTATAATTTTAGCGACCAAAGTTGGTCTCTACCTGTAAATTACGTTTTATTTTTATTTATTATTAATCATAAAAAAGCGACCAACTTTGGTCTTTACTATAAATTTTTTTAATTTTTTTTAAAAATAAGCAACCAAAGTTGGTCGCTAACTTCAAGAATTAATTTTTTTTTAATTATAAGCGACCAACTTTGGTCGCTATATTTCCAGAAATTGTTTTTTTTTTAATGAAATAGCGACCAAAGTTGGTCACTTTTTGAGAAATCTGGGTTAAATAGCGACCAACCTTGGTCGCTATTTCCCAGAAAATTATTTTTTTAAGGGAAAAACGACCCACTGGCGACCAAAGTTGGTCACTTTTCTTGGTATATATTTGGCAGAAACTGCCTGTTTTGGCTGCTACACCACCTGCCAGCTTACCAAAATTCCTAAACAGGCATTTTCTGCCAACAACAATGAAAAGCAACAACAACAACAACAATAAACAACAACAACAACAACACAACAACATTATAACCAACAAAGTATAAAGTTCAATTAAGCAACCAAACTAAGTTAACTGTTATTACAAAACCATTCGAAAACCGATTGTATTTGTCTAGTTGAAAGTGTATAAAAGTCAAGGATTGTTCTGTACATCATTATCATCACCGTCTGATGAACTTTCATCACCAAGACGGTATCCAGAAGGGTGTATTTGTCGAGGATGGGGAGAACGATCACGGGGAGGACGGGAGGAACGAGCACGGGGAAGGCGAGCCTCTGGCGATGACTCACGAGACCGGGGAATCGGAAAACTGTCAGAATCTAGGAGAGATTTGATCTGCTCTTGCATGCCAATGTACTGAGCATCTCTAAGCTTTTCTCTTTCCTTGGCGGCTTCTAGCTCGGATGTGAGCTTTGTCACAGTCTCCCGCATAGAGGAGAGGCTCTCCCCATCAAGTTGCTCGCTTGCGAGGAAGTCCCTATTCCTTGCATTCCACACTTATAGCGATGAAATTTCTTATTAGGAAGCCCGTATACCTTCCCCCATTTTGGACCGCCAGCAGCCTGCGTCCACATTCTCTCAGCATCCTCGTCCGATAGTTGGATTGGCTCGCCCGACTCATTAGGTGGCTGACTGCGTATGAATTGCTCCACTTCAGCTGTGAAGCGACCCTATAAGAAAAATTACATTGAATTAGTATTTCAAAATTTATATAAAAGTAAATCAAAATTCTTAATGAAAAGTGAAAACTTACATGTACAGTCGAGGCTCGGCCCTCGACCCACCTTTCTTGGTCCGTCTCTTTCTTCTTCTTTACAATATGAGTCTCCTTGAAGAGCTCATCTTGGTTCATCGGATGCCCCAACTCTTTTTTCTGAAAACTCATAAATTTTAGTTAATAAATAGAATAGATATACTTTGAAAATTAAAATAAATT
This sequence comes from Nicotiana attenuata, assembly GCF_001879085.1. Taxonomy (NCBI): domain Eukaryota; kingdom Viridiplantae; phylum Streptophyta; class Magnoliopsida; order Solanales; family Solanaceae; genus Nicotiana; species Nicotiana attenuata. The sequence goes on along the minus strand of NW_017670702.1, from coordinate 382,759 downwards.
AAGCAATTACGTACCATTCTTCTTTTTATCGTCCCTAGGCTGATCGCACCTCCAGTGTGCAAGGATCCTCCCTTCTCAGATGCCCGAGCTTTCTTTCCTTTTTCGCTCTTCTGTAAGAACTCTGCGGTAAGCCATTGCCTTTGCAAATCCTCCCATAAATTCTGAAGCAACCAGCCAGGCTTCTGGTTCAACTTTCTAGCTTTGGAGAAACAATGGGACAACCGCTTTCGAGCTTTGAGATGAAAATTTGCAGCCACATCCGCGCTATAGCGGTGTTCCCATACACACTTGCTCTGTATTTCAAAAGTTAAGTATTATATGAAAATATCATATTTAGATGGAAATATCATAAAAGCTATATTCGATATATTATACTTAGCTTTTATTAGCTAATAATTATTCAAAAGTTAAGTGCATTAACTGCTTAAAATATAGTATATTAGTGCATTAGCTAATA